>NC_133792.1:20575769-20703994 GCF_003597395.2 Chelonoidis abingdonii | reverse complement strand
ATGTGTAGCTGGAGCCCACGGACAGAGAGGGCGATACTCCAGCGGCTACAACAGCAGCATCACTTGCTTTTGCTGATAGCAGAATGTTACCCAGTCGTTCTTACATACTACTGCCGGAGTAAACTGACAATGAAATATGGTAATCTTCTCCTCCCTCCATCCCTACGCTCGCATCCCCTCTGTACTGTCCGCTGCATATCATGAGTGCCCCTGGCGAAATCGCCGGGGCGCAACGCAAAAGCAAAATTGGGATTATCTCCCCATCAATCCGTCCTTATGGTTTCTAAAAATCCGACGTCCAGTCCTACCAGAAAGCAAGTGTATTAGAGAACCACTGTATCAACAGCACAGCTGCTCCGTGTGAGTTTCACAGGGGGTGCCCTGCACAACCCCCCGTGTCTTCCCTTCCCCCCAACCTTCCTGGCGTTGACAGTGCCTGCACATTTTGTGTCATGAAAGTATAAAAGAATGGAGGAATAAGAAACCTCGATAGTACATAAATGAGAGGGAAGCAGCTCCTGGCGCGAGAAGTCAGGCAAGGACATTAAGCGGTGTGGGAGAGGCAGCACAGCCATGGCTGCTGCTATGGCAGTCCCAGGCAGTACAGAAATCTTTCTTTACACAGGAAAGGGAGGGGCTGATTGACCTCAGCCACCCAATTTGCTATGATGATTGACGTTACCACCGTTCTGTACCATCTACTGGGTATGAATAATGGGAGTCTTCCCATTTACCCAGGCGCCCCCGGCCAGCTCACCTTAGGCCAGCAGGAGCACTACGGGCTGATGCGGCAGTGATATCGTCATATTGCCACCCACCGGGGAGGGAGAGGAGCAGATACTGCTCTTCACTGCTGCAGCATCGCGTCTACCAGCAGCATCAGTACACATAGGTGACACTGAAAGAAGTCAGAACTGACTTTCTTTCCCTTTTCTTTCACGTGTGTGTGGGGGGGGAGAAACTGAGGAGCTATTCCTGAACCACGCCAGACACTGTGTTTGAACCTACAGACATTGGAGCTCAGCCAAGAAGCAAATACTTTTCAGAGACTGCTGTGGACTGTGGGATAGGCTGACCTCACGCCTCGCAGCGCCATTGATTCTTTAGGCTTTCCATTACACTTGTCATGCAGCACTGTGTAGCCTGGAGATTTTTTCAAACGCTTTGGCATTTCGTCTTCTGTCAACGGATAGAACAGATTTGTCTCCCCATAAAGCGATCAGATCTAGTATCGCCATATGGTCCATGCTGGAGCTCTTTTTGGATTTGAGACTGCCATCGCCCCCGTGCTCGGACACACAGGCAAATGTAATCAAAAGGGTTCGCGGGCTTTTCCTGTTATCCTGCGAATGTGTAGCTGGAGCCCACGGACAGAGAGGGCGATACTCCAGCGGCTACAACAGCAGCATCACTTGCTTTTGCTGATAGCAGAATGTTACCCAGTCGTTCTTACATACTACTGCCGGAGTAAACTGACAATGAAATATGGTAATCTTCTCCTCCCTCCATCCCTACGCTCGCATCCCCTCTGTACTGTCCGCTGCATATCATGAGTGCCCCTGGCGAAATCGCCGGGGCGCAACGCAAAAAGCAAATTTGGGATTACTCCCCATCAATCCCCCTTATGGTTCTAAAAATCCGAGCCGTCTACCTAGATGCAAGTGTATTAGAGAACCACTGTATCAACAGCACAGCTGCTCGTGTCGAGTTTCCACAGGGGGTGCCCTGCACAACCCCCCGTGCTTCCCTTCTCCCCAACCTCCTGGTCGTTCAGTTCCTGCACATTTTTGTGTCATGAAAGTAAAAGAATGCAGAATAAGAAACCGATATACATAAATGAGAGGAGCAGCTCCGGGCGTGATAGTCAGGCAGGACATTAAGCGGTGTGGGAGAGGGCACAGCATGGCTGCTGCTATGGCAGTCCCAGGCAGACAGAAATCTTTTCTTTACACAAGGAAAGGGAGGGGCTGATTGACACTCAGCCACCCAGATTTGCTATGATGATGACGGTTACCACCGTTCTGTACCACTACTGGGATATAACTGGGAGTCATTCCCATTTACCCAGGCGCCCCCGGCCAGCCTCACCTAGGCCAGCAGGAGCCTACGGGCTGAATGGCGGCAAGTGATATCAGTATATTGCCACCCACCGGGGAGGGAGAGGAGCAGATACTGCTCTTCACTGCTGCAGCATCGCGTCTACCAGCAGCATCAGTACACATAGGTGACACTGAAAGAAGTCAGAACTGACTTTCTTTCCCTTTTCTTTCACGTGTGTGTGGGGGGGGAGAAACTGAGGAGCTATTCCTGAACCACGCCAGACACTGTGTTTGAACCTACAGACATTGGAGCTCAGCCAAGAAGCAAATACTTTTCAGAGACTGCTGTGGACTGTGGGATAGGCTGTACCTACGCCTCGCAGCGCCATTGATTCTTTAGGCTTTCCATTACACTTGTCATGCAGCACTGTGTAGCCTGGAGATTTTTTCAAACGCTTTGGCATTTCGTCTTCTGTCAACTGATAGAACAGATTTGTCTCCCCATAAAGCGATCAGATCTAGTATCGCCATATGGTCCATGCTGGAGCTCTTTTTGGATTTGAGACTGCCATCGCCCCCGTGCTGGACGGACACACAGGCAAATGTAATCAAAAGGTTCGCGGGCTTTTCCTGTTATCCTGCGAGCCGAATTACTGTGCCTAGTGTGGCCGCATAAAATCGAATTTATAATATCAGTTTTATAAAACCAATTTTAGCTAATTCAATATTATCCCGTAGTGTAGACGTGGCCTAAGAGACAGGAAGCAAGGGGAGTGTGGGCTCTAGATCCCTGCTGGCTGGGAAGTTAGCAGTGTCCCAGAGTGTTGGTCTCTGTAAATAATGGGTGGTGGGAATGGACACAAACAATAAAAGGACACGGGTGCTGCACCTCAGTTGGTCTCTGACTGCATTTGTGGAGGGGCTGGGAGGAGACACCACTACACCCCCGTTGTCTCACGGCCCTGCAGGAGGTGTCTTACTCCCTGCAGTGTCTCCAAGCATAGCTCAGTCTCCTGGGCTTTGCCCCTTTAATGGCAATTTCCTGCTCTTTTATATGGGGAAAATCACCCGATTCACCCAGGTGTGGCTGGTCCTGTAATCAGGGCCAGCTTAGCCTCTGTCTCTCCAGCTCTCAGGCCTTAGAACATTTGCAGAATTAGGGGCTTAGACCAAAAGTAGCGGCCAAAATATTTCTGTAGACACTTGTGATACAGTCTGATTGTCATAATTCATACATATTTAAAGCATGACCTTTAAGGTAAAACATCACCCAGGCACTGCATGCACTGCTGTAGCTGTGAGCTTCATTGCTACGGCAAATTTAATTAAAGCAGAATTAAAATAACCTTCCAGGAGGCTACCAAAGTATTAGTCTGATAAGAACTCCACCCATAAAAAGACTGCTAAATTTAGCTCTCAATTTATATTTTGTTTTTAAAAAGACTTGTACAAAACCCTAAGATCAATGGAAACTTTGGAATGGCTTTTCACAATTCCAGCATCAACAAATGTTTTTGTAAACAAATGAATATTTCCTCCTGCATTGTCTGCAACAGTCAGAACCAGAAAATGCAACTGACTATAAACAAAAGTGACACTGACTTCCTCAATTTTCATTGTCATAGCTGAGAGAAATGCAAAAAGTAAACAAACAAATGAAACCATGAAAGCTAATGCAATGATTAAGATTTTCGGTTGGTTCAGTCTCCATTCTATTCTATTCTTTCTCCCACCACCATGATCGCTGTAAAGTCCGAGCACATTCCAGCAGTGCATTAAGCAATGTGACTAACATTTGACACATGTGGTTTGTTCTTTCTCTCATCCTCTCCCCAGGCGGAGAATTGTGTGTGCAGTGCAGGGTTTTTGTTAAGTCTGGTAATTTTGTTCAATGGGGATGCTGCTCTGTGTCTGTAGCAAAGAAGGCAGATCAGAGAATGTGCTTCTTGCACTTGGAGTGGAAGCAGTGAGGTTTTGAGGCCCTCAGTTCCTGTAGGAGTTTGTTCCATGTGACCCATCTCTAGTCTCTGCTTCTTTACTGAGGCTGCCTGAAATTTCAACGTAGGATGAGCAGTGTGGGCAGATATCCGTTAGGAAGAGGACTGAGAGCCAACACATTGCACATAGGCCACCTGATAGATGCCAATTGCTGAGCAGCACCAGCCTGAAAGCTATGAGCACGAGATGATGGTCTCAGCTCCCATCAATCCTCTCAGCCAGCCAGTTCCACTCCAAAAAATTCCATACAAGGGGTGACATTATCTGATTAAAACATGACCACATAGATCATTGTTGCAACCACTGTGATATATTTGCAGCAAATCTTGTACAAAGGTTGTCAAGTGAGGTGTCTATGAAAAGGTTATGATTTGCTGGTTATGGTTATGCTATCTGTATGCATGTATCATTTTTGTATTTGAAGTTATAAGTATTGGCTCTAGACTTGGATTTCAAATGTTTGCTCCTGGGATAACACCCACAAGGTAGCTAACCAACACATCTTGGAGGGACTATTCAAATTGAGTGACCAATCAAAAGAACATTCAACTAACAACGGTGGCCAGTGACATACAGGAGGTCAGACTAGATGATCTAGTGGCCCTTCTGGCCTTAAAGTCTCTGACTCTATGATTAAAGAGTTAAGCTGCACCCACATCCATGAAGCAGATTATTATTATTCCCATTTTACAGATGGGGAAACTGAGGCATGGAGCTAGGTGCTGTAGAAAACCCTAAGGAAAACACATGGGCCATGGCAAAGCTGGGGACATATCCTAGATCTCCTAACTCCTAATCTTTCACAGCAAGAACATCCTTCGTGTCAGCATCGGATACCCAGCCCTCTGGTTCCCATGCCCAAGGCAGTACGAGGGGGCCTGAGTTGCATTCACAGGTGCCGTCAATAGTAGGAATTTCCATTGTGCCACCCATTGCTAATAACAATTGCTACAGCCTGCTGCATTTTAATCTGGCATGATATGAATGGGTGATTGTGTACTACCTATGCACTAGGCCAGTGGTTCTCAACTTGTCCAGACAACTGTACCCCTTTCAGAAGTCTGATTTGTCTTGCGTACCCCCAAGTTTCACCACACTTAAAAGCAACTTGCTTACAAACCCAGACATAAAAATACAAAAGTGTCACAGTGCACTGTTACTGACAAATGGCTGACTCTCATTTTTACCATATAATTATAAAATAAATCGATTGGAATATAAATATTGCACTAACATTTCAGTGTCTAGAGCTGTATAAACAAGTCATTGTGTGTAATTTTAGTTTGTACTGACTTTGCTAGCGCTTTCTATGTAGCCTGTTGTAAAACTAGGCAGATCTCTAGATGAGTTGATGTACCCCCTGGAAGACCCCTGTGTACCCGCAGGGGTGCATGGACTAGGCAACTGGACTGAGACTCAGCAAATTCATTTCACACAGGGCAAACTGAGCTATCGTCCAGTAAAAGCTTTCTGACACTACCAGCCTGGGCCAGATTTTCTGAATTTGGCTCTGTTGTGTTCTCCACCCCGTGTAGCTGATCCTGTAAGTGCCTCCCCTGCACATATATCCAGTGTCCGAGACAATGGAGGCGTTAAGGGGACTCCAAAAACTGTTCCTGCCCCAACATAAGTAATTGAGGTAAAATGTTTCCCATTTTCCTTTATGAATCTGCATGAAGTGCTCAGTGAAGCAAAGAAGCCACATTTTTTGGCTGTTTCTGCAGCTTTTTTGACCTCAGCACTTGAATCTGACAAAGAACCAGAGAGCGGGTTTGGCGGGTTGTGACTTCAATGTTTTTTAAACAAGAAAATATTCTGACGCTTAAGTTATTTCCATAGAAACTGCTGCAGCAAATAAAAAAAGGGATGGTGACGAGGAAGGCAGCTCGAGATAATCTTCAGTAAAGCCAAGTCTGGAGGAACACTGACCTGACAAATGCTAATTTTTGTGGTGATGTTTCTCACGGCTGGAATCTATATAAAACCACCAAACACGACACATTTATTGGTTCCCACCATGTAGTACACTCACCTCTGGAACTCCTGTAAATGAATCTATAAACCTATTTCCCGGAGGCGGGAACATGTACATACTGGATCCTAAAAGTCCCCCCTGGAAAATACAAAATCTCAGCAGTTGCTAGCAGTGGTACAATTTAAAGTTCAATATTGTAATCACCGCTGCATTGTGGTGCCACAGAGAAGGCATGTGTGGTGCAGATAATCATGGCAAACAACTCCAGAAGCAGATAGCAAAGAGACTGACCAAATTTGGGAAGGATGTGTTACCTAGAAGCCACTCTTTCTGTTGTGAGTTACAGCAATATTGCATTTCTACCCCTTTCCATCAGAGATACTTTAGAAACAAACCTCAAACACCCTGTTTGAAAGGAAGAATCACAGATGAGTAAACTGAGGCACACAGAGGTTAACAGGCACACACTGAATCAGTGGCAGATTCGGGAGGGAGGCAGAGAGCAGCTATAAGGAAAAATACCAACTTTTTCTCCAGTAGCGCTGGGAAGAAATCTAGGGAAAGCAGCAGAGAGCAGGACACAGGGAGCAACATGAAAGAAAAATGAAGTTAGCGAGACCCCAGAATGTTCTGAAAACTCTTCCCCAGGAGACAGAATTCCTCAGCTGCCCTCCCTGATATTGGTCTAAGCTGTTCGAATGCCCAATGATATGGCTCTCTGTCTCCTTCCAAGCCCCTCTCACAGCTATGCATTTCTATGGCAACCCTTTCAGGCACCTCCCACTGGACGGTACATCACTCCCAAACAGGCTGGCGGGATGATGCGAGATGCACCCTGCAAAAGCTCTGCCATATCAGGACCCATAAGATTTACTCCAATGTGCGTGGGGTAGTAAACTGCCCATCAGCATGTCTGTGCTGGATGCTGGTTGGGTAAGAGGTAGCAGAATTTGAGTTTGCTATGGTGGGCAAAGGGAGACAGCTGCCAGGTTACACAGCATTAATGCTTCACTTTCAGAGGCTGAATGGAACATCTCACTAGCACATCTGATTCACTGGAAAATACCCTCTTCTATGGGGACTGAAGGTGGAACCCATCCACTTTCAGAAGAGACCAGAGGAGAGTATCAATAGCTTGATCATGAGCCATAGAAGGGGGAGCCAGTGGCGGGATTCAAAGAGGGGGTGACATGGTCAAAGTGACAGACTAGGAAAACGATCTCTCCTGTGTTCTTGTTTTGTGCTCTGTGGGTGAAATTCACCCATGTAAGCCCTATTTTGAGGGCTGATGTGGTGCATACACCTTATATTGGTGCTCTGTGCAAAACTGAGTTTCATCCAGAATGTGAGGTGCATGGAAGGCTCTGCCCCCTCTTCCCTAACAGGTTTTGAAAGCAGGCGGGAGTAAAGATGATCTTACCAAGCTACACACTGTCCCGAAAGGAACCAGATGAAAGTGTGTGTTCGAGGAGGCAGATCTCACATGCCCCTGCAGAATGCAGCTCCTGAGATGTGATTTACCGTCTTCTCAAACAGCTGGAGGCAGAGGGCACGGCATTCAATGCCTAAAAGCCCCATGACCATGCAGACTTCCTCCAAGACCAATTTGTTCTCTCCTCAAGTTCCGCCACCCTCCTTGCCAAACAGCACTATTTCTCCAGCATTATTGACTCCTATGACCACAGTCCCAGCTGGTTATTTTCTATCTTTGAATCTCTCCATAAGCCCAGCCACGTGGAGAGGGGGTAGACACGCCCCCTTCTAAATTTGCCAGTCTCTGTTACTCATATAAAATGCCAAATCTTGGGTCCTTATGGATAAGAGACGCTCCTGGAGTGCCACTACCTGCTCAGTACTTTAATGAATGAAACCTTTTTAGCTTTCAATGTAAGCTCAGCTGTATGGGGGGAAAAGCTTTAATTTGTTTTGTTCAGCTTTCCCATATTGCTGTCTCCTATCCATTTATCTTAGTTTTATCCTACTGCCCATCACCATGGTATTTGGGTACCTTCCGTGGAAAGCCAATGGCAATACCAAAGCCTGGAACACTTCTCTTTTTGATTTTTTAGATTATATTAATTTTCTTAATTTAATTTATTCATTTGGGGTGGTTGGGGGACTTCATTGTGCACACTTTCAGTTCTGTGTAGGCTGGGGATGTCTTTTGGCTCATTCTTTGGCAAATGAAGATGGATGGTACCATTAATACGTTATTCTAATAACTCATTCGCATTACGAGACAAGGAATGGCAGATATGGTATGCAATGTGCATATTCATCTGAATTTGCTATTGGAACAAGAGAGGAGACAAATCCGTGATAGAGCCAGCAACACGTCGGACAAGTGCAATGGAGTTCAATTTACTGGTTCGATGAAGCAGGTTGTGTGTACACTGCTCCGTACGTCATGTGAGCCCTGTACCCCGTGAGGCAATGGAAGCTTCAGCTACTGTTGAAGTGGCGAAAGATCTGGGCATGGTTTGCGGTCAGCTAGTTATCCATTTACCTGTCTGTGCAGTACAAAAACAAGCCTCAGAGGCTCTATGAAGCAAAAGCACCTGAATTGTCTGACTCCTTTGTGCATATGCAAGCAAAGACTGACCCTTTATTGATAATCTCTCCATATAAACTGACTGGGAATGCAGATCAGCTCACGAGCCTAGCCTCCATCGCACATTTGTTACAAACAAGCACCCTTGTGCTTTCTCCCACGCTGCCCCTCATGTTTGGGAGGAGCTCCTCGTAAACATCAGGAAGGCTACCTCTACATTCACCTTCAAATCGCGCCTTAAAACTCCCCTTTGCTGTGTTGCCTACTTCACACGTGACATGTAGACTGCTTGCATGCACGCTCGATTGTGCTGACCAATATTTTCTCATTGTTTTCTTGTACTCCCTCCCCCCACCCCCACCTGGATGTGTCCATTTGTTGTATCTGGTCCTAGACTTTGTAATCTCTTTGGGGGCACGAACTGTCCTTTTTAACGGAGCGTGTACAGCGCTGAGCACAGTGGGGTCCTGCTACAAGACTGGGGCTCCCAGACTGTACAATACAAATAATAAATGCTAACAACATGGGAGTGTATCCAGAAATGTGATTCACACCATGCTACTTTTGGCAATGTCCTAGCGAGGATTTCAGAGTATTCATGTAATACTCCATGGAACTTTTTTGCACTTTTTTTTTTCTATTAGTTCTATACCAATAGAACCTATTTACCTACCAGCTGTGCTGAATTTGATACCGTAATGTCCATTTTAGAAAATAAAACACACAGCCAACACTATATACACCGCTGTTGCAGGCCTTTACGGAGCAATGTTAGTCATCTCTACTCAAACCTTCTGACACTCTTCTTGCTGGCCAGTTGCCTCTTGGCAAACAAACAGTTAAACAAGCCTATATCACCCATCCACATAGGCCTGCATAATGCAAAGCAGGTCTCAGACACTCATTCAAATGTCCAACTCTGTAAAATTCCCATGGGACCACAGCAGTGCTAGATTGTAGACATTTGGGATTGTTGTAACTTCATGCCATTAGCCGTCATTGCCTTTGTGAAGGCGACATACAGTTTTGTGTTTTTTTAATTCTAAAAATGGACCATTTAGACGAGTATTTGGCATATTACAAGAACCGGGCAGAGATTAGACTGTAGAACTGTTTTTCTCACTGCAGGTTTTATGGGATGGATACAAAGTCAATGGGAATCTTTCCATTGACTTCAATGGATTTGCATCAGACACTTATACCCAGGCATAGAAAACCAGCAGTCAATTTGCTGCTCTTCCACTATGTCTGTACTTGAGTCGCTCTAACGCCCCTTCCTGCTTCTCAGTGCAAGATCTGTCATTTTTTTCAAAGCCAAAATTCATAAAAGACCATCGTGCCGCCTCATCCACTCACCAGAGATTTCTCATCTCTCTACCGCCAAGCCGCCCACTCATGATTACGAACCGTCCTCAGGGTCCACATTCCAAAAGGGGCGGGGAAAATAAGGCACACAAGAGCTTTTAATTTAATTTACTTTATTATTTTGTAAATGTGAATTTTACAATTAATGATCACATCTGGTTCTTTTTTTTTAATGGATTTCTCATCATATGAAAACAGCTATGAGCACACTCCGAACTCTTGGGGTTTATTAATTTTTAAGTTACTGATATATTGTGTCAGCCATGGCTACAAAATAACAGTCTTAACTCTACGGAGTAACAGCACATAAATACTAGTGAATAATGCACAATTTAAAAAAGCTAGCGTCTTTCGTGGCTGAGAGCTGAGAAACATAACTCAGTGGTACTGTGAAATTTTTCTTACAGCACAGAAAGGTCTTTTTGTGTGTGTGTGTTTTTTTTAACAGTCATGAATTACAGTACTACTTAATACCCTATACAGACTCTTTAAAAACAACCTTGTACTTTGTCTTCTTTCCAAACAGTCTGTCCAAAGGATTAATGTTCTATTTGAATCAAGTGCCATCCAAATGTTCAAGTAAAAAATATTTATACATTTATACTTAGGGTTTTTTTTGTTTTGTTTTTTTTGTCTGCTAAAAATAGTATTGCAAGTTTTGGCTTTTATTTTGACATAAAAATCACAATCCTGTGCAAAATGCTTAGAATGGAAGAAACTGATCAGAACACTTGAAGGTTTTCCAATGTGAGTGCTTTAGATGTCAACGTTTTTTTTATATTTACTTTTTTTTAAACCCTCATTTTTATAACCATCTCGTAGCAAGCCCTGGATATCTTGGGCATGGTAATAATCATGTCTGGAGCTTGCTTGTTGACATAATGACGAATTTATACAGCAGAAACACTTTGAAACAGTAGTTGAAGCCCAAGACAGCTATGAACTCTCAATTTTCTGTTTAGAATTTACTGCCAATAGAAGCAAACAGGGGTTGTCTATAAGTTTTCAGTTGGTTAATGGGCCATACACCCTTCTCCACTTGCAGCAAGATATTTCCATAAAAATAAGCAATCTGAACAAAACCTTAGCAGTAAAATGACTGAGAAAATGCATCAGTCCTTTGCAGAATACCATGTCTAGAATGCTATGATCCTTTAAACATGTGTTAAATAGGGAACAATTCCAGTTTTGTGTTGCTGTTAAGAAAAGACTGTAATAAGATGAGCTTAACCCTTTGTTTCTCTTTCCATATTAAAGCACTGCACTATGCAAGAGAATGAATAAGAGGAAAGAGAAAGATTAAAGTGTATGCAACTGAGCGTGAATCCACTGGGAATTTAGAAAGCAATAATTCTAGCCCCCTTACGAGAGTCTTCAGTATGAACAGACTGAAAAAAGGTTACACTCGCTAAGGAAGTGTCAAAGCAAACAGTCCACAACACATGGCAAAATGGACCCACTTTTCACTTTTTGAGAATCTAAGGTGAATTTCTTCATGAGTTTTTCCCCCTCTCCTCCAGGAAGTAAAGAGGAACATTCTTAGGAAAACACAGTGGGCCTGATCTTCTTCTCACTTTCATTGGACTTCCACCAGTGCAACTCCACTGACCTTAGTGGAGTTACTACTGATTTACACCAGCATATATGAGGAGATCAGGTCCAGAAAGACTAGGCAACCCCCAATAAATGGAAGGCTTGGCTTTGATTCAACCCTGCAGTAAGAAGATGCCTATCAGTTTGTGAAACCCCATCCTATGTTGGTAACATTTTTGTTACAAATCTCAGCTAAAACTGGAATCGCACAGTATTAACACAGGATGGACAGAGATACAGTAGAAGGTCATGCTAACCTTCTACACAGCAACTGTAATCAAGACATTGTTCTTTAATTTGAGCTAGCGAGGAGGAGAGAGTCCGGGTTCTACACCATATGGCAACTGCATATAACTTGTAAGCTTAAATGCCATTCAGTTTTTTCAAAAGGTGCTTGATATAACTTTAGTTATATAATATACATGTAATATTGCTAATAGTCAAGCATACGAATAAAGGTGCAGACATACCATAAATACTGATGCTTCGATTTGTACTACCAGATCTAAATGAATGCAGTTTCATATTCACATTATAAAGCAGCCCCAAATTCTATGATTTAAAAGGGTGTCGTAAACAAAGAAGAGGGAGGATTTGGTTATGATCGGATTTTCTTAATCTGTTTTCCTGGGAAAAAATGATCAAAAAATTCTAAGGCACTCAGGAAAGCCCCATACAATCAATGGACTGCTCTGTTATCACTTTACATTCAGTATTTTAAAGGGATTATTTCCCCCCCCAAAGAATACAATCATCATCCATATACGTTTTCAAACATATCATTAATCCTCCACACACAGGAAACATTAGTGCAAAATGCTTGCCCTCATCTACCAGACAAGGAAAAAAACCTCCACCCTTCACATTTTAAAAGTTTGCCTTTCTAATTAAAAAAAAAATAAAAATAAAAAATAAAAGAAATTACAGGAAGTTGTGTTAGATATAAAAATATATATTTTTTCACTGTGCAACTTGACTCTCTTCAGATTCTCTGTCCTAAGCCATTCGATATCATTCAAGCACTTCTGCTGCTAACTCAATCTAGGGTCTCCCAGTTCAGGGCATTAGGTGCATTTATTTTGCAGTTAGGTTGGTCCAGAAAAGCTTTAGCCAACTGTGAATCTCAGTTGAGGGTTCAGTAAATTTACTAAACACTAAAAGTGCCACACAAAAGAAGGCGGGATTTTTAGTATCATTTTGAAAAAATACATAAGGGGATAGTCAGTACTTAAACTGTCACTCTGATTATAGGACTGACCTCCCCAGGGGCAGGTATGTAAAGCAGAGACTTAAATCTTGTATCTCTATTTCCCAGCTCATTGAATCTCAGACTTAGGAAAGTTGCTGACTTGCAATGAACTTTGCCAAGTAGCTGAAGGATTTGCAGTGAGAATGGAGGCTCACTGCAAACACTGCTGACCCACCAAGCCTCATTTCATATGGGATGCGCTACCATGAGGTTTGGGTCGGTCTATTCGAGACAGATTCCCAGCATTTATCTGGGGTGACAGTGAAATGGCTAAAGAACTGGACCAGTCAATTCCCTGAAAAAAGCAGCCCTGGGCAAGTCTAGTTCTATGGTCCCTAATAAGATTTGTTCCTAGGGCCATATCTTGACAAGTGGCACATAAGCACCAGTCTACTATGCAGCTCAGAAGGTGCATACTCTATGTGATATTCTGCCAGCCACTTGGATAAACCATGCAAACAGGGCACAGGGTGAGCTCTGGGCACCGCATGTAGGAGAGAACGGGCATTTCAAACATAGCAAGAGGAAAATTTTCATTTGCAGAGGTGGGCAAAGTGAAAATATGGCCCACAAATGCCCTACTCTTTAATACACCCAAACAATACCCACTCAGCCACACAACTTTGCATAGGTCTTAAGGACACCAATCCATGTGACTGGGGAGGACAGAATACCAGTTCAGTTACATCTCAAGAGAGCCAGATTCAAATCATACAAAACTGAGAGCTACACAAGATGTAAGGTAGAATAGACCCGGCTGTGTATTTTATTCAGGGCAAATCGAGAAGAAGGTTGGAACACCTTACGTGTTGGAGAACTCTGCTAGTAAGATGCAAACACAGCTTCAAGTAATGAAGAAAAAAATGGCCAAAGGCTGGGTCACCCCCTTTCCCCACTTTTACATAGCGAGAGGAGTAAACCCCTGAGCAAAGCGCTGTCTGTAAATTCAGTTATCATAAACAACTGATAGCCTTTGTAGACGACTATTTGTGCACTTTGCACTTGTTCATAGTTTCAAACTTTGTTTTTACAAGGAATTGTAAATAACTTTAAAGCAGGCATTTTAGTCACAGTAAAAACAAATGAAAACAAACAAAAACAAGCCATATTTGGCTTTCATATCACTCCCCCTCCCCCCGAATCTTAAAAGCATTCCAAACTCAGCATTATCAAGCACCAGCTTCATGCCGACCAGCACCTGGTATTTCCCTTTTCTACATACACCACTGTCTCCATGCTGGCTCTCAGCACATACTCCCAGTCTCCCTGACTCCCATCCAAGTAACCTTGCAATCCTCTCTCACCTCTGCAAGTAGTACAAACTTAATAATGGAACTCACGTAAGCAGCTCGGTAATGAGAAGCACAATCTGGGAACTGCGTGCCATGCTTTGCACTCTGTATGTTTTCAGAAGTTCTGGGGATGTCGTTACTTTCCAGAAAAGTTTACTGTCACTTTGGGGATTTTCTCATCTAGTCTGACCTTCGGTTTCAAAAATGAAAGCACTGAAAAGAAGTCAACAGAGAGAGAGCACACGTCCACCCACAGCTCTGGAGGACAAACTTGCATTACGACTTGCGCATATACCTGTATACATATCAGATGCCCTTTCACTTTGCACACGCCTCTAACAGTCAGCTGTAACACAGTGTGTGTTATTGCATAATAATGCATGCCTAAGTGTCTTGTTAGACACAGAGCCAAGAAGGCAAAGTGCCACAAAATGTACCCAGAAGGTCATCGAAAGGATTTCTTTTATAAGTGATCAAATATTTCCCCTGGAGTCTCCTTCCATGAAGAGGTATTTGGAGTGAGAAGGTAGAAGGAAAAAGTACTTCATGGAAGGACAGAACCAAAAATTATGAAAACAAATCTGATTTTTCCCTTTGTATTTAAGGTACTTTATAAGTTAGAAACACAGAGCAGGTGACAGGCCTCTCTATAGGAGCTTACAGACTGTCGCAGCTGTCAAGGAAACCAAGTGTTTCAACCTAGGCCAGTTTGATTTTGCCAGACATCTTTGGAGGAAGAGTTGCTATTTCAAGCAAGTCTGGTCTCTTTGGAGCAAAGTTTTCTGTTGTTTAGAGTAAAAAGAGTGAGGTGGCTTTCTGTTCCAGTTGCCAGTAATACTGCTTTTGGAGGGGCTGAACGCATCCGCACAAGCTGACAACTACATTCTGGTGTGTGGCTTGGAGAAAACTAGTTTCCTGAGAGCTAGGACTTTTGTCTCCCGCAGGGCTCAGTTACATTTTAAAAGGGGTGATGGGTGGGTGGGTGCTGGGGGAATCTTAATTTTCTTTTACCCTATCATGTGCACCTCAGTGTGAGGGAAGGTGTGCTCAATGGTGCATTCTAACCAGTGGAGAGCTGTTACTAGTGCATGCCAACAAGTTAAATCAGATCACTCCCTCACGCCAAGTCATGTAACAAGCACACCACTGGAAACTAAGTTCATTCAAACCATTACCAGGTACAGCTGAATTCTCACTGAGGCTCACTCCATCTGCCTGCTACACTTACTTCCAAGTATCATTCCCCCACAACCTTTGCCTATACCTTTTTTAAGGAAAAACAACAATGTATCTATCTATATTAGATCTGTTTTCCTATTTCTGCAGTTCACTTTCTCTCTGAAACTGTTACAATCTGTCTCAGCAATTGGACTGAAATTAAATATTTAGGAGTATTAGCCTAGTAAAGAGGTGGCCAAGGGGTTGCCCGGCAAGTGGGCCAGCCGAGTGACTGTTTGCTCTCATCACTGCCACACGGTGGAAGAGGTGGCAGGAGGAGGTGAGGTTGTAGAAGCTGATTCAATCAAGAAGGTCAGTGATATAAAGCTACACCACGTCCTGGCAAGGCAGGGAAAGGAGGAGCAGCTCCGGGAGAGAGACACAGCAGTCATATTGCAGGAGAATATCACAGCCAGGGTCTCAATCTGCAATTACCACGCAGTCCTCCTGACTCATACAAATATAAAATGAAAGGTGTGGCCACCCCTATCCTATAGCAACTAAAACCAACAACAAATCAGCAGACAGACTCCGAAGAGCCCTCCGACCTTGGTTACAGCTTCACACTTAGTAACACTAATGTTAAGGATCTGTTCTCTGATCATTTAACAAGAGATTTTTTTTTTTCAAGCAATTCCCCACCCCACCCTGCCTTGTTAGAGCCACTTGTACAGACAAAACTGACTAAGTCAGATGACTTCTACCTTAACACATCTTTCTTTCCTGTTAAGTGACGGTAAAACTTTCTCTAGAGGAAGAAGTTAATGATGGCTTTACTTCGGAGCTGAATAATGCATGGGGTGGTGATGATGCGGTGCAGCAGCGGGGAGTGTCAAGCTTTTTTCCTCCCCTTCTTTCTTTAAAAAAAAAAAAAAAAGCTACAATCTTATAGGCTAATCTCAGGAATATCAAAAAAGGAGCCCAATATTTGTTTTCAGTAGGTCATCATAGACCTAGTCATTTACAGTGTAACGAATGCAATTATTTCCTTCATAAATTTTAAATACAAGCAGAATAAAAATCACATTTTTTTCAGGCAACAGTAGCAGTTCAGTAGGTAAGTGGCTTGATCACATTTTTTTGTATTAGTAATGCATGCAAGCAGCTTTAGTATTACGGATCCCTTATAGGTCACAAAATGTTCTCTCTCTTTTATAAAGTCCCTCCATAAGTACCATCTTGTCTTCTCACTGGAGTTTCTGGCCGGCTCGTGGAGCCGGCACCTTGTTCGAAAGGTTGTGGAGTGCTTTGGGTATCTGATGCCATGGCATCTGTTCCAGCTGCCTCCTGTATAACAGAGCCAGCCCCTTCGACATCCTCACTCTGTTCAAATGATTGGTTGGATCCATTGCTTAAGTCGACATTTACTGTGTTAGTTCTCAAAGCTACTATAGTTCCCGAATCACTCCTCCTTTCTGCATAGATTCGCTGCTCAAAGACTTGAGCGGTGCTGGGCTGGAATTCCGGATCCAGGGGGACACTGTTTGTTGTGGAGCCCATGACTGTGCGGTACATCTCCATCCCTTCCGGCAACATGGACTTAATCTTCGGAAGCCAGCGCTTGCGGACTCGTCGGGCGTTGGTGCACATATCGGCTGCAATAACATTCATCTCGCTTTCCTTAAAGCTTGGGGCAAAATTCTGACAATACACTGCAAAGACAGGGATACATTTCACTGAAAACTGCTACATAAGCAACACAAAGAAGTTTGTGTGATCAGAGCCTTTGTCCCCTCTCAGCACTGTACCACAAGACATCAGTAACATGCAGCTATGGTTATCTCTGACAGAAAACATACAGTTTTATCACAAGAACATAATTGTTATACTAGATGAGACCACTGGTTCATCTAATCCAATATCCTGTTTCCAGTAGTTGTACCAGATGCTATAGAGGAAGGTACAAGAAATCCCTTTATGGACAATTATGGGACAACTTATCCATAGGGGAAGTTTATTGCTAAAACCCAGGCAGTTATCAGCTGGCTTACACTGAAACACGTGAGTTTGTATCCCAGATGGTATCACTACTATCCAATAGGCAAGTCCTTGCCTTAAATTGCTCCCAAATTTTCTAGTAGGATTTTACTAGACATTTATTTAGAGGTAAATCATCACTAAACCTGTTGCGGGGAGAAGGAGCGAGTTCTGCAGCAGTGCTGAATGGGATGTTATCAGGATAGTAAAGGTACACCATCAGTGTCTGCATCAGGACTGGGAGTGGCTGGGTCTTTACACAAATTGAATCTATTTCCCCATGCTAATTATCCTCACACCTTTTTGTCAACTGTCTGAAATGGGCCATCTTGATTATCACTACAAAATGTTTTTTTCTCCTGCTGATCATTGCTCATCTTAATTAATTAGCCTCTTAGAGTTGGTATGGCAACTTCCACCTTTTCATGTTCTCTGTCTGTATATATATCATCTTACTGTATGTTTCATTCTATGCATCTGATGAAGTGGGCTGTAGCCCACGAAAGCTTATGCTCAAATAAATTTGTTAGTCTCTAAGGGTACATCTACACTACTCGATCTATCGGGAATCCATCTATCGCGTTTAGTGTAGACGTGATAAATCGATCCCTGATTGCTGTCCTGTCGACTGCTGAACTCCAGCTTGGCAAGAGGCGGAAGCAAAGTCGATGGGGGAGCCGTGGCCATTGACTGAGCGCTGCGAGGGAGCGAAGTAAGTAATTTTAATTCGATGTAAGATACGTTGACTTCAGCTATGCTATTCTCATAGCTGAAGTTGCGTATCTTAGATCGATTCCCCCCAGTGTACACCAGGCCTAAGGTGCCACAAGTACTCCTGTAGTTCTTGGTGGTCATCTCATTGAGATCTCACTATATATTTGGAGTATTCAACTCATTCCTTCATTTAATCATCAGTAATTAAATGGGTAACATACAGATTTAAAACCCCAGGATTTTTCTGGACATAGGGTCTTGCCCTATTGTCCGCAATCCATTTGGCCCTGTACTATCATTTCAGGGCATCCATGGCTATCAAAATTCCCGTGGAAAGTGCTGTCATCTCCTACAGCAGTGGTGGAGGATGCCCAGTGCTACTTGGCGGGTGCTCAGCACCTTGCAAGACTGAGCCATTAGTAGGAAAGCTCTTCCTTCTCAGGGACTTGGGCTTTGCTTTGTAAAGCACCACGAACCATCTGTGGCTCAGGTAATAATTAATGTAGTCCAATATTTCTGACTTTTACATATCAATCAATGTCTTTTGCTACCTCTTCGCCTCCCTCCACAGCCTACAGATCTGCAGCTGGGGCTAGAAGGCTCTCAGAGTTCTGCAGCAGAACAACAGTTAGGGCGAGGAAAGATTTATTTAACAAATCTAAAAAAAAATTCACTACACTTTCATTTTGTAGTGAGATATTTACATAAAGATTTACTATCCAGACAGACTCCACTGAAGGGAAAGCATGAGAGGACACTGGCTTGCACTGCATACCAAGCATACATTAAATGGGCTTCAATGTACTAAAAGACCAGCTTTTTCTAAACCACAGAGTTCCTCACTTGCAGTCAACCCCAAGCACCATTTGCTCTACTAATGTGCTTCTTGTATTCAAAAGAATTACTGTAATAGGCAAATTTTTAACCACTTGTACCACATATTTTGAAGTATAAACATTCTTTTTTTTAGGATGACAACTCTCTTAGGATTTCTGTATTGTGATCATTAGTTTTCCCCTATTCAGAGCACAGAAAATGGGCCAGATCCTCAGCTAGTATAAATCAGCATAGTTCCACAGGCTGGCGCTACACATTTAGATATCACAAATACAGGAATTAGTTCTTAGGATCTCAGACATTGAATCACTGAAGTTAAAGAGCATTATTTATCAGTTAAAATGTATAGAGTCTTATCTTATGGCCTTTTGGGACAGTTTCAGGTTTTAAAACAGTCAAATCCTATTACATTATCAGCTCTAAAATGGATTTTAGTTCCTCTATGTACAGACTGGATAAACTGCTTGATATTATACAGAACCACGGTCAGTTTCCAAGTTTAAAAAATGATTTTTTTTAAAAAAGCTATTATTGTTTACATATATCCCTTTTAAAAGGTAATTATTTGTAGACTTCCTTTTTTACTTACAAAATAAAAAAAAGATTTATAAACAAGCATTTTCAGGGAAATAGGCCGTGAAATACAAATGCTTATACTCAGATGATGAAATAGATTAATCCACACTAACAAATTCTGATGCAGACTGCAGAATTTCTAATTCTCAGTGGCCAGATTACTCATTAAGAACAAAAACCTGTGCCATAAAACAGAGGTTCTGAACCAGGGGTATGTGTACCCCCGGGAGTACTCAAGTCCTCTGGGACGGGTTTAGTGGGGGTCACAAATGCAGGGCTGACATTAAGAGGTGCCAAGTAGGGAAACTGCCCCAGGCCCCACACTATAGGGGGCCCCTGCAAAACTAAGTTACATGCTTCAGTCCTGGCAGCAGGTCCTGGGCTTCAAACAAGGCTCACAAGTGAAAAACAGCCTCAGTATCGCACTGAAACGTTAAGTACAATGCGTCTATCCAATGGATTTATTTTATAATTATATGGTAAAAATGAGAAAACAGCCATTTGTCAGTAATAGTGAGCTGTGACACTTTTGTATTTTTATGTCTGATTTTGTAAACAAGTAGTTTTTAAGTGAGGTGGAACTGGGGGTACTCAAGACAAATCAGACTCCTGAAACGGGTACAGTTGTCTGGAAAGGTTGAGAATCACTGCCATAAAGCACTGCAACTTTCAGATACAGCTATAGTCAGGATCAAGGAGGAGCAGACAGAGAAGCACCGAGGGCCCATATGGAAAATCTCTCCTTCATATATGGTTTGGGACTTTGGCTCTCATCTGCATGGGTAGATCCCTGCACCTACATGGATCTGGCTGCAGACTCAGAGCCCTAGTTTAGTAAAGTTATTTCACACTTTGTGAAATGGACTGTTTCAGTTATCAAGCATGTAAGCCCATGAAAAAATAATCCCCATTTTAAAAAAATCTCATCTATTAATAAAAGTATTGTACTGCAAAATTAGCGATTTAAAAAAATACCAAACAAAATTCAAGATAATGTGAACAATAATGTTCAGTTTCAAACTGTCATATTGTCAACACAAAATACTAACTTTGGACAAATAATTTAAAGTATTTTTTAAGAACAGTGAAAAGATTTGAATTTTTACATAACCAATTTCAATGTATAAGGTCACAATTATTATACACTCTTAAGGGCCTTCCTCGGTTTAAATTGTAGCTCTTTCCTAAGCTTTTGTTTTTGCCAGACTGTTCTAACATGGCAGCAGTAAATCTCCCCCCCCCTTACATTTCACTGCATTAAGAACCCTGCTGTCCAGGGGCTTCCTGCTCGGATCACTCGTGGAGGACCGAATTCCAGTTCCACAGCTATTGGCAAGTGTGTTCCTGCAAGAAAGAGAGAGAAATGCAGATCTTATACCCAGGATTTCAGGTAAGAGTGAAAGCTTAAAGTGATGCAGAGAGATACTGTCTTACTGAGTTTATTCTCTTTCAGGTAGCAACCAAACAGTATGTTTTTCAGTTGAGGAATCAGAAGAGCTGGCACTTCAGACCATAGGTGCTGACACCTTGGTTGCTCTGAGACTCAAGCACCCACCAAAAAACCAGGGGGTGCTTAGCATGCGCAGGGCCAGATTAATGTTTTGTTGGCACCACTCCCGGCTCCGCCCAACTCCTGCTCTGCCTCTTCTCCCTGAGGCCCCTGCATGCAAGGGGAAAGTGGGAGTGGGGAGGAGTAAGCAGCGTATGGGGTCTTGGGGGGAACACAGGTGAGGGGCACACAATCCGGGCCCCGGGGCCCCTTCTCCGTGTGGGTCTGGTGCCACAACGCCATTGTAAACCCGGTACTGAGCACCCATGAGTCACAGTATTGTTGACACTTTCCCATCCAAAAAGCTACAGTGAGACGTAATGTCTTTAAACTGGGATGTTAGTGAGGACATTTTGTAGGTGAGTGCAATGATTTTAATATACTGTAATTCATGATAATGTAATTAAGTAGTTCATTACTATTTTAATAATGATTACATTGGTAAGATACCAATGATACACACATATTCAATAACTGGAATATGAAAGAAGTGTATAAATATGCTGAAAATAACCTACCCCCAAAACTAGCAGAGTCCTCCCCCATCCCCCAAACACACATACACCTCTTCAAAAGCACCCACTGGCAAAAACAAAAGTCAGCGCTCGTGCTCCAGATTAACCCACTGAAAAGAAGAAAAGCAAGAACAAGTATGGGGAAAAAAGGCTCAAATTAATTTTTTTTTTTTTTTGTCAAAAAGGAACATACCGGTCAAAGAAAGTGGCTAGAAGACGTCTCAGAAGAACCTTATGTTTGACACCTGCACACAGATGACAGTTCATGAGCTGTCCCCGGGTGATATAAACACCTGAGCCTGCAAGAGTTAAAGTGTACAGAGTTTAAAACCCACACCCTTATTTTCCCTAAAGGTTTAAATCCCACTACAGAATACAACACAAAATATTTCTGTTTTCCTATTTGGACTGCAAACTCTTCAGGGGAGGGGTGGTCTCCTATTATGTGTTTATAAATGATCTGGAAAAAGGGGTAAACAGAGAGGTAGCAAAATCTGCAGATGATACAAACCAACTCCAGATAGTTAAGACCCAGGCAGACTGCGAAGAGCTACAAAAGGATCTCACAAAACTACTTGACTGGGCAACAAAATGGCAGATGAAATTCAATGTTGATAAATGCAAAGTAATGCACAGTGGAAAATATAATCTCAGTTATACATATACAATGATGGGGTCTAAATTAGCTGTTACCACTCAGGAAAGAGATCTTGGAGTCATTGTGAGTAGTTCTCTGAAAACATCCACTCAATGTGCAGCAGCAGTCCAAAAAGCTAACAGAACGTTGGGCATCATTAAGAAAGGGATAAATAATAAGACAGAAAATACCATATTGCCTGTATATAAATCCATGGTACGCCCACAACTTGAATACTGTGTGCAGATATAGTCACTCCATCTCAAAAAAGATATTTTGGAATTGGAAAAGGTTCAGAAAAGGCCAACAAAAATTATTAGGAGTATGGAACAGCTTCTGTATGAGGAGAGATTAATAAAACTGGGACTTTTCAGCTTGGAAAAGAGATGACTCAGGGGGGATATGATTGAGGTCTATAAAGTTATGACTGGTGTGGAGAAAGAAAATAAGGGAGTGCTATTTACTCCTTCTCATAATACAAGAATTAGGGGGCACCAAATGAAATTAATAGGCAGCAGGTTTAAAACAAACAAGAGAAAGTATTTTTTAACACAATGCACAGTCAACTATGGAACTCCTTGCCAGAGGATGTTGTGAAGGCCAAGACCATCAGAGGGTTCAAAAAAGAACTAGATAAATTCATGGAGGATAGGTCCATCAATGGCTATTAGCCAGGATGGGTAGGGATGGAGTCCCCAGGGCCGGCTCCAGGCACCAGCTAAGGAAGCAGGTGCTTGGGGCGGCCAATAGAAAGGGGCGGCACTCTGTCTGCTACTGGGGTGGCATGGCCAGGTCTTCGGCGGGAATTCGGAGGCGGGTCCCTGAGTCCCTCTCTTCCTCTTTGAGAGCTGCTGCCAAAGTGCAGCTGAGGAGGAAGAAAGAGAGTGAAGGACCTGCCGCCGAACTGCTGCTGAAGAACAGAGTGGCGCAATTGAGCTGCTGCTGATCAGCTTTTTATTTTTTCTTTTTCTTTTTCTTTTTTGCCTCTTGAGGCAGCAGAAAACCTGGAGCCAGCCCTGGGTGTCCCTAGCCTGTTTGCCAGAAGCTGGGAATGGACAACAGGGGATGGATCACTTGATGATTCCCTGTTCTGTTCATTCCCTCTGGAGCACCTGGCACTGGCCACTTTCAGCAGACAGGATACTGGGCTAGATGGGCCTTTGGTCTGACCCAGTAGGGCTGTTCTTATACAGCGCCTAGCACAACAAGGCCATGATTTCAGCTGCATTCTCAAGGGACTGCTGTAAGGCATATAAATAACAGTAACAATGAGTCAGGGGTCTATGGGATCTGGGCACTCACTCCCTCGGGGTCTAGTGAGAATCACAGACCATAATAATAATCCCCTGATTTTATCCGAACAGAAAGAAGATCCACTGTAGTCTGGTGAAAGGATCTAGTTACATAAAAGACACACAGTGCTATGATTTATTTCATTTTAAAAATGATCCATAGCAGACTACTACCATTCTTCCAGAGCAACCATCCATTCGGCCTTTCCTTCTGTCAAGGAAAGAGCTGTAGAATACACATTTAAACTAAAAAAGGAGGCTGGCATGGAAGAGAGATATATTTATTTTACAAATCCATTTATTTCCAAGAAACACAGCACAACCCTCGCTGGTAATTTTGGTGATCTGGGAATTATAGTTTCTAGTGCCTAGGAATTGCTGGGTGTCAAATATATTGGCTTAAAGTATGTTTGTAGGTGAGAAATCAACCTTGCTAAGGAAGCTTTACATGTCCAGAGGTTTGGAAACAGACTGTCAGTGTTTTATTGTAGGTCTCTTACCCTTTCATTATCGAACACTTGTATACAGCACATAGCTTGCAAAAGCAAACCTACTGTATGCCTCAAAATCTGCCTGCTTACGCAAAGATGGGGAAGTGCATATTTTCTTTTCATGCACCCAGTTACAATATAAAAGTTATTTTTTTAAATAAAGCTTAAATAGTAGATCACATCTAGAGCTGGAACAGACTAAGTTCTTGCAGATGCCGAGATATACAGGAGACATAAAATTGCTTCTTGTGTTTCCAAGGAAGCCTATGCACGATTAGTTCTGTATTTACCTTTAAAATTAAGAATAAAAGAATATTTAAAAAAACTAGTGGGACAGACTCTGAGTAAACCTGGAGCAACTGCATTGAGCTGAACAGAGTAACTCCCGATTTACAATGTAGAAGATCAGCGTTTGCCCCTTTTCCTCTGTGTGAAATGGAGGACTAAACAACATCTGAGCTGTCCTGGGGCAGGCGGTAAGATGACTGCTTGATCTCTTACCAGGTGATGGTTAGCTCCTTTCCTCTTACACACGGTTTTTGGAATACAAGGGTAAGGAGGGGAGACAAACAAGTGGCACGGTGGGATTTCTGAACCTTGCAGCTTCTCACCATGCTCAGTGCACGCTCTGTCTATCAATCAGTTTTACTATGATCATTTCTAGAGAAATCCGGCAAAGTTTTCAGAATCAATTATGGCAAAAAAATCTGAGATGGAAGAAAGTATTTAGTATATGGAGGTTACTAAACTTTCAATGAAAGATTTTTCTTGTGTACTTTGGGCAGAGCCACCCCCATCTGTTTTTGCTAAGTTTGACACTGTAATTAGCCACTGAGCCTTTATTTGTTACAGTATTTTGAGAGAGAAGCCATCGGAGAGAAAGCCAGATGCTACCGAGGGTACTTCACTTTAATAAATAAAAAATAACCCAGGCAGGCACTATCCGAGATATGAATCTACTCTTTTCCAGATTGAAAAATGTAAATCAAGCAAAGATGCCCCGAGCCAATTTGCAGTTCTAACTGTGAAAATAACCTGCATCACTTGATGTCTTTAACTCTTACATAAAATGCAAGCAGATACAAACTGAATATTCCAGCTACAAAATAAATACTCGGTGTTTTATGCTATTGTACAGTGGGTGCATTTTATTTCTGCCTTCCACTGAAGAAAATATATGTCCTTGATCAGAGAGAAACCTGTCTAGCTAATTTTTTTAATTAACATTCCTAAAACAGGCTGAAAATAAATGTGTGCTACTCACAGTATTGTATCCATGCTATAAAATGGTCAGAAAGAAAGGACAACTGGTTTGGCTCGATAGCACTAACTCAGTTTTCCCGTCTGTGACGTTTTCCGTCAGAGGAACTCAAAACACTTGACAGGTATTAATTAATCCTCACAACTACCTGTGAAGTTAGTAAAGGCTATTACATAGGAATTACACCACCTGAATAGAGTCACTTCTGGGGTAGAAGACAGCAGTTCATAACACTATACAACAGTGGAGGCAGGAAGTGGAAAAGAATACCATATCCAACTGAAACGGCAATGGGCATTTAGTGAGGTAGAGTGTAATTACCCAAATTGGAATTTAGTCTGGACATCAAGGTCAACACATCCCTCTTACATAACAGTGCCATAGGATGTTTAATGGCCACCAAAGGATAGGACTACAGTTTTAAGTCTTGCATATTTTACATCTGCATCCAGCTCTACAACTCCAGGATATCTAACCTAAACAGTACCACGTCTCAGCTTTCTGAATGCCTAGCCAAAATATGCATCCAGGTCAATAGTAGCTGGATTTGGCTGAACCTAGAGAAGACTGAGAAGAATCTGGTGGACAGAGGGAAATGCTTCAAAAACCTTTGCCTCCTCTCGAACATCCCACACTACCTAGGGTATCTGTCCTTAGAATGTTAAATTGGTTTCCAGCCTTCGGGTCCTATTGCCTTACTGGTAATTGGTTGCCAAAACTGACCAGTTCCATCTGTGACTAGCCAGAAGATTACAGCCTCATCCTTGCCACAGATACACCAAATGTGTCCCTAGGGATCGATTCTTGCAATTCATATCTAGGGAGAAACCCACAAGCCCAACACTGTAATCTTTTACCCACTATTAAAGTTTTTGTTGTTTTAATTAAAATCCAAAATGTCTAAATGTGTGTTCATTTCTATAAATCCCACTTCCACTCTCTGTAAATCTTAACATTTGATAGGTTAAAAAAAAGACTATTTTTTTTTCATCTGTGAAGCAAAATTAAAATACAGTTGTGATGCAGCCCATACCAATCAGGAAGAATACAAGCTTAGGGAATTCAATTAAATGCTAAATTAATTCAATTGAATAATTTCTGCTAATGACATATTCTTCTAAGAATGAATTAAAGGAAATTTAAGATGTTCTCTGTTTTTTTTCCCACTGATTAGTGATGGGTACATTTGTTCATAGTAATACACAAAAAAGGAAAATTTGCATACAATATGTCTGATTGCAACTAAGGTTCAAGGGAGATAAGGGGTAAATTCTAAAAGGAAAGATGTCTAATCTTCAATTATTCTAATGTTAAAAAAAAAAAAAAAAGCTATTACCTGCAACAAGTTCAAGTTTTTCTCCGGGATCTCCCTCTGAGTAGAGTTTTGGGTGGCACCGATATCCAATTTGACTGATAAGACTTGCTGGGAGAGCAACTAAATCACGTCGAATGAGGACACATGAACGACTCTCTAGTGGGATCTGCTCTGGCTTCTCTTGAGCTACTTGAAAAAGAATTAACAGGGAGAACCATTAAATGCTTTTAAGGTGCAGGATCCAAATAAACACAGCTCGATTTTGATGATTCAAGATCTTTTTCACAACATTGTTCTTGAAAACAGTTATCTACTCAACAAGAATGATCATTTTATACGTGGAGGCAATGGGCACCGTTATGCTGGAGCCAGAGCTAATATCTGTGATCTTCAGAATGAAGCTTCTCTTGTCCTTACATTTAAACCCAAGGTCTTCCTTTTTTCCTGATCCCTTTCTGAAAGAATAGCTCCTGTAGGAGCCTTGTCTTGAATGGATTCTGAGAGGGATTAGTGTAACCTAACTGTGCTTTATTTTTTTTAATCATTTAGAAAAATTGCTATTTCTGAACATCTGAGATCACTCTCTAAATGTGGACAAGTATACAGAATCAGCTTTCTAAAGAGAAGACACAAACTATTGTATGCAACTAACCAAAAATAAAATGTTATGCAAATATATTAGAGGTTTCCCAAAAGGGCCATAAATTGTCCAATCAGGTTGGTAGCTACTTCCCTATAATAACTACTTTTCTTTAATTTTCTGCTGCTGAAAAACGTTATATACACGCTGAACCAACAAAAGTTAATCTTAGCATCTCAATATTATCTGTCAGCACTCACTTTCCTAAAGCAAAACGTGATTCCTACGTTTCCTTTCCACTCGCATTCCCACTTCCAAGTGTCTAAAATTTTATCTCATCACCACCAAAAAAACCAAAGTTTTATTAAGCTTTGGCTTTAAAAAAAAAATTACACTGACATACTAGGATATTGCTGTGACTTCCCTTAAAGCATTTAGTTACATACAATTGATGGGGCCTGCCACTGCCTTTTAGCAGATGCTAATACTAAAAAGATAAAACAAATGAGTTACTACGAACAAACTCTGCACAATGCTAGGTTTTGTGAACATACAGAGGATTAGCTTCCCAAAATGTGTTTATACTGGAAGTCCATTATCATGCTTAAAATTACCTATCAGAGCAAAACAGGATTCGTACAGATGTGCATAGGTGCTACCTGCATCATCTACAATATATTTTAAGCATTTATAAATTATAAAAATACATCCAACTGTATAATGGTCTACACCTTGAACAACAAGTTTTGATAACATATGTCAAACGCTATACATATGATCATGACTGCTCCTTGAAAAGGACAATACACCCTTAATACAATTGAGTATAGATTTATGATTCTTTAAAAAAAAATTGTTAGACAAAAGCATGGGATCAAACATGCCATCACTCAGCCTCTTAAATGTATCTTACTCTCATTATTTTGATGCTTCCCATTCTTCAGGTAGAATAGCAAATCTGGGGACTTTTGTGTAGTTGTTGCTACGGTTCCCACAACAGAAAGGTCTCTTTTACAAAGAAGTTAGTGTTCTAACTAGGACATATCCTGCAGTGTTCTATTATTATGTGCCAGCATATTATAGGACAAAAAATTGAAAAAGCCAACAAAATGTAAGGTTATTATTGAGTACCAGTGTAATGCAATATTATTCTTAGGTGAGAAGCCGTTTAAAATGGAAAGTTTTTGTTTGTATGAGATGTGTGGTTTTGTTTTAAGAATTATGGCATCAGCATGTATCTCCTAAAAAAGATCATCTCAATCTACCAGCACACCCAGAACAACAGCCTGGTATTACCATGAATGGATGAGGAACTAATAGTGGAAGTAGGGTGATTAGAAAGCAAATGTGAAAAATCGGGACAGGGGTGGTGGGTAATAGGTACTTATATAAGAAAAAGACCCAAAAATCGGGACTGTCCCTATAAAATCAGGACATCTGGTCACCCTAAGTGGAAGAACAATCCAGATGATATTTTAAAGCATAATTTCTCCTACCACTATGGCCTGATTATCTATGCAAAGTACTTTGTAATGCTGATGTGCAGCTCACTTACATAAGAAATTTGCACCAACAGAAATAATTTTCTGTTTCAAAGCTCTTATAAGGAGAATTTCCAAATATTCCGACGCACTACTTTAGAATGAAAGTGCTGGTTCTTGTGGTGGAAGTATCTAAAGGAGCGGGTATCTTGCTGGTGCTTTTGGACATTGAGAAAGGAAGGATATGAACTGAAAAATATTAGAAGTATTTAATTTAAATAAATCAAGAATTGGAGAGCATTTTATCCAGCACTAATATTCAGACAAAAGCTACTTTAGTCTCCTTACAGTCCCTTTGGTTTTGCCAAAACTGCTCATATAAGCACACATCAATAGCACAACCGCCACTGCAAAAATATATCCTGGGGACAGGTTCGGGGACACTGCTTGCAGAAGGGTCCAGTTCTTCTCTCCCTTTTAGAACCAATGAACGAACACTATATACTGTACACCTTTGCATGACTCCCTATGACAGGGAAGTATTCAGCTATAGCACAAATACCATACACAACATTAGGGGATACGGGGGTCATTTAGGTTAGATGTCTGATGTGCTTAATAGATGCTGTTCAGGAAAAGGATAGTGTATGTTTAGGAGTCAACAGATATCAAAATTGGGCAGCAGTTTTTTTTTAGTGACGCCACAATGTTTTTTAAATGCAAGAGCCACAGCAAGGGATAAAGATTAGGCCATATTATTTCATATTGCTTGTGTTAATTGTGGGCAAGCTTGCCAGAGAAAGAGTTCCAGCAGCTTGTCATTTCTTTCTACACAGCCATGGTTTATACTGCTGAGCAAAGGCATAAAGTACCACACACACAAAAACAAAACTCCCTGCACTATTTGTTTAAAGCTGCAATTATTATTTTAATTAATGGCTTTGGGTGAAAAAATGCAAAAACTATTTATCGCCACTTTAAAAACTGGCAGAACATAAGCTGTTAAAAGGATAAGAACATAGTGACATTAATTTTCACAAGGATTGTTAAAATGGCTCCATGTTAATGTCTTTATAAAAAATAAAATTAAAGTCAAGTTAAAGAGCTGCAGTAATTGTAGAGAAAGTATCCTTGAACAGTTGCAACCAACGGAGCAAAAATCCAAACATTTCACAACAGAAGGCAGACCCTGTGGTTTGTAACCATCATACTTATACATTTTAAACAAAAACATTTAGACTGAGATTGTGGTTAGTTACTATTTTCCATAACCACACAGATGTGATTTTAATTTATCTTGCTAGATAAAGTCTGTTAACAGCTTTAAAAGTAAGCAAAGCTAAAACATGATCCCCCCCCAATGAATTAACAAACAATCAATAATTATTTGCATGTATAGAATGCTTTTCATACATATATTTCAAAGTACTTTACAAAGGCTGGTAACATGGAAAACTGAGGCACATGATGGTTAAGTGACTTTCCTAAAGTCATACAAGCAGTCCTGGAATAGAACCAGGCCCTCTTTCTCCAACTCTTTATGCATTTCTTTTTCAAACTAACTGTTGTAATCGCAGGAAGTTAAACATACATACATAACATTCAGACCAGCAAACAAGCTGCACCAGATGACAGACAGTGGATTGTAAGTTTCTGGGCATGTCACACAGAGTGACTCTGAAGGTACATCAATTTTTGGGCCGGCCAGTCTTGATACTGCAATAATAAATAATGCAAAGAAAGCAATAGGACAATGTCAAGAGACTGTACTGCCCCGGTATTTGTTAACTTCCTAGAGTAACTAATTCCAGCTGAAGCTGGTGTCAGTCCCATTTCCTGAAATCCAGCTACTTGGTCTGAAAAACAACTTTAACTAACAGTACAGACAACACTGACCTGCCCATATTGTGTTTCTGGAGATACACGCACAAACACAATATTGGGAAATGTCAGAGACATTTTGGCCGAAAAAAATATTCTTCTGATTTATTTATAAGTGCCCTGTGTGTTTAAACATAAGAACCTACAACAAGGCCATAGGTGACTTAACATTCTCTCTTCTGAAGCTAAACGTCACATGAGATTTCAGCCAAAATTTGTGCCAGAAAAAAACCCCACACAGCACAATCCAGATTAATCCATTCTAATATAATCCAATACTGTTTCTCTTGCTTATTACCTCTGTCTATAAAAAAAATCTCGTTTATATATGGACACTTACCTCATTTGTTGATTTTGTTTTGGTTAAAGAATTAGTACAACTCAAACAAGATTAAACAAACTTTATAAAGATTTAGGTCTTTTTTAATGCTACTGTACTTCAATTCAATGTATATTAATCACAGCACACAGTACTGGAGCATAAAAAAGCAGGGTACAAAACACTTTGGCCCCATGTTTTCAAAGAAAGCAAGTCTGTTTGGCCTTTATGCTCTATAGAACAGGATAGTATTCGTGTCTAATTAATTTGTACCTTCGGAGGGCAGCTGCTCCTCTTCCTCTGAATGAAATGGCAAACAATGTGAAGTATTGTCTAATATAGTTTTGTACTAGACCAAGAAAGCAGCTTACCAGCTAATGCAGAAGAAAACAAGAAATAATTTAAAAGGCAGTGGAAGCTATGAAGTAGCACCAATATATTTTATTTACACAAATATATATTTGAGTCTGAAACTTGGAAGGGTTTCATAACATGCGGCAACTGAACTACAAGAGGACACAGCCAGGATTTCAGTGTAGAAAATTACCTCAAAGCTCCGTGGTTGGGTGAAAACTTTGTGCCAAATGCCGGGAAGTGCTGAAATTAATAGGAATTACTGGCATTGAACAACTTGTGGCACTGGTCCCTTCCAGCACCTCCTTGGTGGTGCTGAGTGCCTTTGTTCCACAGGCCCTTAAGACGCACTCTGCTTCGCAGAGGTCTGTTACGTAAGGTCTTCCATTTCTAAGCATCACTGTTTTAGTTGACAATGGGCTGTTACAAACCATTAGATCTTTAGAAGTATTTTATTATTACCTTTTATTACACAGTCCTAAGAAGCAATAATCCAACTGGCTATACATTTGTAAATATTATTCATATGATGTTAAAAAAACTAATACAATTAATTACTGTACATATAAAAACTTTTTAAAAAGTAGAAGTTATAAAAAAAAAATGAAATTCTGATGACCTAGACAATGAAGAATAGGTTAACTGGCAGGGCTGACAAGAAAGGTAAAAGGGGGACAATTGTACCTGAACTCCGATCTCAGCCCCTTCCCTATATCTGTAACTGGGTGAAATGGGAGGGGCTGCAGCCCCAGCAAACAATGTACCATGGCCTCAAATTTCTCTTGATAGGCTGTTAAATGCATCAGTTCAGAAAGAATGACAGTAATATGTCAGTGTCCAACATTTTCACACTGGGATGCCCAAATCATGTCGTTAGGCGCCTACTTAGGTACCTAAATAGGTGACCTCATTTCAGAGGTGCTCAGCACCTATGTCTCTGATTGACTTTAATGAGCATTGCAAGTGCCGAGATTTTGATGTCTAATTTCAGGCATCCAAATCTGAAACTGTTGACTGCACTCCCTAAAGACCAGTTACTTTAATATCGTCTTGGCTCTTCCCAACTCAAGGAGCAGCAATACCAGTTCCCCCTTGGAGGTTCACAATTCCAGAGGGTTTCATATGGATTCTCTTATTTTTCTCATTCACTTTTCTCCAGGGTAGGGAAGTATTATTGTTCCTATTTTACAGACAGAGAACAGAGAGAGCAGCTGAAGTTACTCGAGCCTGGTCACACAGGAAATGTGAACCCAGAAGTCTTGGCTCCTAGTCCACTGCTGCGTCCACAAAATCATCCTCTTCTCACCTATCATGGGTGACTGGAATTTTGAAGCACACACCTAGCTGCCCTCCCTTCCCCACAGAGTCAGAAGTTTCCTTTCAAACAAAGAGTTTACAAGAATCCCTAAATCAGACTTGCTAGGTAGTGGACATGAAAACAGTAGCCAACATCTGCACCTATTTTCACAGATTCTTAGAAGATTTACTGGCAAGCAGCATGTATGATTCGAGATAAATACATGCACGTGTGCATGCACACAAGAAGAAAAAATGACAATATAGTCCACCATAGACCTATACACAGTTTACTAATGGTGCCTTTTGCAGCAGTATACTCAAGTGTAGAGATATGGTGTGTGTCCTATTTATACACAGAGTTAATCTGGAAGAACAGGAACAATATTATTGGCTTATAAATGCCCATATTTTGCCTTTGTTTCAGATCTCAGACAGGAGTAAAACATCTGCCAGTCTAAAATTAAACATCTGTGTTTTACTGTGAAGAAACAGGGACTAGATGTTTAATGCCAAAAGAGGTCTGATGCAGAATGACACCCATGTGGATCTTAAGTTTTCTCAGGCTGCCGAGTCCTTAATAAGAGGGAGAATTTCTTGCCTCCAGGTTGTTTTCTGTGATTTGGTTGATACAAGTTCAGAACAATTCACATTGATTAGACAGGCGGCTGCCAATGAAGTCAAAGATTTTCCACACCCTCTAGTCGGCATTACACCTTCCCCCTTTTTCCCTCACAGCCATTAGACTATTCCCACTTTTACAATAAGAAGCAGATAAGACCAGCTCTGTCTGATGAGTGTGATGCCCTGTTCATTTCAGAGACCCATTTTTCTCTATGTTTGTACCTAGTTTGCTGTTCTTTTATATTTCCTGGAAAATATATTAATTCTTGGCTTCTATTGACTGCCTCCTGCCTGATCCTAAGGGTCAGACTACTCATTGATCTGTATCGGAGGCAACTGAATCAAAGAAAGATGACTGCAGTTAAAACAAGCAGTTTTATAAAGATTGCAATTATTTGGTTTCAAGATGTTCACGGGATCATTGCTACTGGCTGTGGTTTAAACTGTAACATTTATTTTCTAAGCTTGGTCTGGGATCATCTTCATACACTATGCTATGTATCCTCTCACTAAAGATTTTGGATTGTTTCTTGCCCTTTTTCCTTACTGTCAAGAAATCAGAGGGCCAGGAGAGAAAACTATTTTCTTAGCTAATTACTGCAATTTTATCCTATAACAGCTACTTTAGATGAATTTTCAATGAAACATGCATGTGCCAGTTTGGTATTTCATAACTTTCAGGTCCATCCTTTATACTCTAGAAATTCGTTGCATGAGGATTTAAAGACACTTGGTGCAATTTCACTTGTGCCTGTTGAAACTGAATAAAATCAAATACACCTGCTAAACAGTAAAGTGACTGAAAAGAATATGGTTTGATATTGAAAGATGATGAGCAGCTGAAGTTCCATTGAAATCCTTTCAGGATCAGGCCCATGGTGCTAGAGTTAAAGCGATAAGTACTTTGCTTTTGTTTAATCTCCTATCTAGCTTCATACATCTCAAATCAAATGGTACATTCCATATGAAGACTAATTAGTTTTGTTAAGGCCTAAATGTTCTCCAAGTCTGGACCTATTTACAGAATAAAGAACCATCATATGGAAATGCTACAAATGCACACCCACAAGTTATGCAAATCCTGATGATGATGATGATGATAATAATAATATCCAAAGCCAAACACACACACACAATTCTAACATCCTCTGACTCTATACTGGAATGTGATGTGAGGAATGGCCAGTTTCTGAAGTCTGGTATGATCCAGAATGGCAATTCCCATATTTCCCTCTGAAAATTAGGGACTTCTTTCATGACAGCTAAGCTTTAATTCTTACATCTGCAATGTTTTTTAGAAGGGGAGTCAGCCTTCCCCTGGATTTATTTTCAGTTTCTTTTGCACTTCAGCATTCCTTATGGTTCACCACACTGTGCCATTGTTTCTAAGTCAGCTACTTAATGATGCTTAAGCTTTACTCTGACTTTCTACCATCAAAGCCCTTTGCCAAGGTCATGAATTTGCATGTTGTTTCTTTCGTTTGTGCCGAATTTCAGAGAGTCAGTCTGTTTTTTCAGAAAGGTTTTTACATAGGAGAAAATAAACAAGAATCTACAATACCCAACTGCTTTCAGAAAAGACCTAATGAACAATGGCCAGGACCATCCTATGAGCGTTCTTCACTGGCATTCAGCACCTTGCAGAACCAGGCCCTGACATGGAGATGAAAGACAACAGAGGACACTGAACAAAAACTTGAGTTTCAGCTTGAAATGTCCCCTTACAATGAAGCAGACAAATGTCTCTAACAATGGATACCTGGCACCATTCTGAATGACACTAAGCTGTGCAAGGAGAGAGAGAGAAAAAAAAAGGGGGGTGGGGAGGTCTCTGTGCTCCTTTTTTGGCTTTGTTTTTATTTAGACTCAAAAGGCTCTTGGAAACTTTGGCAATCACTATTTTACACTGTTTCCCCCCCGTCTTTTGTGAGATTGTCAAGATCTATGTGCCGGGAGCAGGATTAGCTTTTTCTCGCTCTTCCATGTTGTAGGGTTTTTCGTTCTGTGTCTTTTGAAGGAAGGTTTTATTCAGAGTCATTAACACACAGTGAGAGTTACACAAGTCCATAATCGGATGGAATAGCCTGAATTTTCATTTCCTTTTTTAAATCTTTCCTTCTCTCATCCCCAGAATTCAGGGCAGCCTGGGACTATGGCTGTAGTTAAAAGAGAAAACCCTTTTTCAATGTGCTTGTGCAGGAGAGACATGTTCTAGCTAAAATTTTACTGATTATAACCCTGGGGGAGGGGTCATTGGCTGGCCCTTCAAGTTGGACAGAATGGTGACAATGCGAGCTCCTACTTGGTGTGAGCTCCTCTGTCATTCCACCGTACCTCCCTAGACAAACTACCCATGGCGATGCCTTGTCCAGCAATTCAAAAGCCTACTCACAATCTGCATAGGGAGAAAGAAAATATTACTCCTCTCCTGGATCATCAGATCCAACCTAAAGGCTGGACAAGTGAAAAATTATCAAAGCCGGCAAGTCAGCTGTTTAAGTTTTCTATTTTCTGAGTGGAGCAGCTCTGTTTTAATGTTACACAGTAATAAGAGTTATATGCAATAGCCTGCTGGCTTAGTAGTCGCACACTGTACCATCCTATAGTCTTCTGTGTTTTTACTGAATTTGTTCTGTTCTGCTATTATATAAATAGGCCCCATGGCTGAGAAACAAAATATTGTATACAAGGGTATAATCCTGTTTCTCTAAAGAACCATGTTAGAAATGCCCAACATTATGAAGACAAACACTACTCAGTCATAATGCTCTGCAGTGGGGGGGATGGGGGGGACAGGACAAACATCCATGCAAACAGCCTCAGCTCTGTCCAGTTAGATGGAAATTTTGAAACGCGTCCTACGCATCACCAACATCCTCCATCCCACCAACTAGCTAGCCAGCCGAGGACTTTACAGTAAATATACAGAGCACACATCATTCCCAAGAATACCTTAGTCTATTCCTTTCTGAAAGTTTACTGTCAGTACAAGGAATTTGGCCTCTTTCCTCAGAAACGGCAACTGAAAAAGCAGACTGGTTTTTTAGAAACCGTTTCAATATTTTTAAAAAAAAAAACACCTCAAAATTTGCCAGTAGCAGTATTTGCTGTGAGAGTGGAAAGGCCAGTTTAAACAAGTTACAGTTTCCCCTTCACCTCCAGTAAAACACATGGCAATGATTTCTTCTCATCTATCCACTTACAGATTTGTCCAGCAAGGATGTTACTGTTCAAACAGAAGTTTGGGGTTCTGTTTTTATGGAGAGGGTTGGAAAGCCACACTTGGGAGCATCTTGGTGCTGAGAATTACCACCATCATGAATTACATAACTGGATCAAACAGAGGTTGTTAACGCAACATTTTCTACCCATCTCTAAAAATAAAATGGTTCCAAGGAAAGGAAGCCAACTTTTCAGCATATGTGAGAGAGCTAATATTTTCAAATTAGTCATTTTTGATCCAGGAATTACAACGGGAAATAGTAATAGTGAAAACTAAGCACAGACTAAAGAAAATTCTGCATTGCCAGCTTGAGAAATCTCAAAAAAAAACATGAAATATGTTTCCACCCAGGAACTGAATACAAATCAAGCTGCATTCTCAAACACCTGCAGCACCAATTAAGAGTCAACTGTGTTTATCCAGGAGCCTCTTTTTGGAATGCAGGAAGAACATACATCTCCCAATATGTTCTTTTGAAATGCCTCAGAGAGAAATGCTAGCTGTTGAGATTAGATTCCCCACATGTTTGCTACCACACTGCCTCTATCCTCCTCTCTAACCCTCCAAAAAAGCCAAAACAAAACAGGAACCAGAGACATTTCCAAATGTCAGTTCAAGATCCTGAAGATGAACAAGGCCAATACAGTTGTTTTTCAGAAAAGTTTATCGCTTGTGAGGGAAGCAGAAAAGAGAATGTCCCCTCATACACTCATACTGCAAAATCAAAACATCTGTGTGTCCTTGGTGGCAGAACCCAGTAGTTCCTTGTCTAGCAATTCATTGCTGAGAAAATGTTCTCCTTTAGCTAATGCTTTCACAGTGCAATACTACCAGGTGATGAGTTAGGTTAATGAAGACTTTTAACTAGTCCGATCAATTATTTCTGAAGGGAAAAAGGGAACTTAACTGACAGCATACGAGATAAAAATCTTGGCTAGGATATATGTGTTAGGGATACGGGGAGAAAGGTTTGTTTAAATTCTTTCTGGTATACCAGAAATCTGATTTATTTGAAGTATTGGGATGGAGAGAGCAAGACATACATTGTAATTGATTTTTGTAAAAAAAAAAAAGGAGGGAGTAATGGGGAAATAAATGGATGAGGTGATTTGCAATTGGATATAAAGCCTTTCACCTTCAGATTGCCGGTCCTAATCCAAACCAGGATGGGTAGTGGTTAAGGTAGCTCTTGGATGACCTACTGTATGTGAAATTAGTTGGCACTCTCAGGTCAGCAGTTAATGGATAGGTGTCCATGTTACAAAAGCACAAAACAAATGGAGTCCCTGGCTGAGACTGCCAACAGGAGGCGGCTAAGGATTAAATAAACTATGGTCACTGCACCACACTCTCACCCCTACATACGGTCTCTCCAGTTCTGAGAAGAGGCACATTAGTGGAGTGATGGTGGTGAAGTTTGTATTGTCCTCTGCCCATGCTGTACATGTTCTGTGGATAGAGAATTCAAGTTTCCTGGGCTGTCAGACCAGCAGTTTTCAACAGCATTAAATTCACAAACACAAATCTTCATGTGTAAACAAGCAGGATATTAAAAAACCTGATGAACAGTCCAAAAAATATATTCTGGACAAAGGAGAAAAGGACCAAGTAGCAACTTAAAGAGGAAGAAAAAAACAAAGGGGTTAGGGAAAGGGAACATTTTGGTTTATTACCTGAATATCCTCCTGAGGATTTGATGTACATCTGACCATACTGTTCTTCGACCATAGTATCATAAGCCTCATCATCTTCTTCATCCTCTTCATTGTGGTAGGAAGTGGGACTATCAGTAGTTGGAATGCTGCTGGCTCCTGGGCTTGTCCGCTCCCCTTGGGAGTACTGCACTTGCTGTATGTTTGGGATGAGAGTAGCTAAACTGGGCATTCCATAGTATGAAACACGAGACAACTTCAGTGGAGCAGCATTAGAAACGCTCCCTCCTGTACTATCCCGAGTGCTGGCTTCCAAGGGTCGCTTGGCAGGAAGGCCTGACACTGCTGTGGGTTGCAGCTCGAGATTTTCGTGTTTCACCCGGGTGAGGAGCGGGATGGGCATGGAAGGGGACATGACGTAGGGCACAGAAGCAGACTGCAATTGGTTACAAGGGCTCTGAGGTTCCGAACTAGGATCTTCTATCATGGTGGTTTGAGAGTCACAGTGGGGAGAACTCACTTTGAACATCAAGTCTGTCCCTTTTTCTACGATATGTTGGATCTGTAGGAAACCTGCAGTATACATCACTACCAGCTGTTCACTTGCAGCCATTGTGAGTTTCCCAGTGTAACAAAATGAAAGGATTTGCTGGAAGCAGGCTGGCGGCACCGTACCTGGGAGCTCAAATGCACTTTTGCTGTTCCCGCTAAACAAGTCTCTGAAGTACAGGCTGCTGGCTGCTAACACTGCACGATGTGCCTTGAAGGCTTGGCCTTTGACAACTATGGAGACATCACAGTAAAGCCCCAACAGCCTCTGCTCATTCAGGCAGCCCAAGACGGTGTTCCCAAAGTTGGGAATTTCTATGTGCAGCATCTGTGACATGGCTCAGGATTAGTTGGAGCTCCTTAGACATGCAATGCAGAAGTATCCAAAGTAGTGCACATCTGAAAAATGAAGAAGGCAGGGAGAAAAAAACCCAGCATTTTTAGACAGTTCTCTGCAACAAACAAATAAAAACAAAAACAAACAACCTAACACAACTGAAGACTCAAAACTAAACCTAAGGGCTGATGTACAACACCAACTGTTTATAAAATTACTTATTGCTGTTTTTAAACAAACTTTTTAAAACAATGTATTTAAATATTCAAATATTCTCAGTTTTTTTTTAATTTATCATTGGTTCTTTCCCCTGGAGTTTAAAGTAAACAGGATAATATGGATGGTAACAGAGTCAGAATGAACAGCAAGGTAGCCCTATTAATATTCAACAGACCTTTGGAAATGGATAAAAATACCTGCTGAAACTCAAGATGAAATAGTTACAAAACAATGTCCCATTTTGTCTGAAATAAATATAGCATTCTGTCTAAGCAGTTACTGCAATGAAAACATATTTTCACGATCCTAGACGATTCCCCTACACTTGTTTTAAAAAAGAAAATATTCAGAGTTAAACTACTTCTAAGTGAAATTATAAACGCCATTTCATTGAAAGGATATCAAAATTAAGCCAGGTAATTGAGCCCAAACAAACAAAACCAAGGTACTGCAGTAACATAACATCAAGTCATTTGTTTTTTCTTTTAAATACAGACGAGGGCAAGAGAGTCTCCACATACGTCCCCCTCCGGCCAGTGCCCTATGTTCTGTTCCTGGTCATATTAAAAAGGGATTCTGCAGGAGACATAGTGCAAGTCTAATCCAAGACGAGACACGCACTCCGTAATAGGAACAACTCCATCTTCTGAAATCAGTAACAGGACTCTCAAGAATGCCTCTGAACGAACTCAGGTAAAAAAAAATATATCTTCAGCCTATCCGACTTTTGACTTTGCATCAAATAACAGCACAGTGTGCGCTGGTTTAGGGTATCAGCACCTTTTGGGGATGAGAATAATTTCTCCTTTTCAGTACAGAAAGAGGAAAGCTCTGAAACAAGCTCTATAGGACAGTAAGATTAAATTAGGTAATTTTAGTGCATAAAATTCCAGAAAAGCTGATCAGTGCTTATTAACCCAAATAAAGGCTACACTCCAAGAATCCCCTGCCCACCATCACCGTCGTCCACCCCCTTAAGAGAATAGAAGATCTCAAATTATGTTTGCACTTGATGGTACTGAGTAAACTGTGTTTAACTAGCACCAAATCCTCATGACGATGGCATAAGAAGTAGTTTACCTCATAATTTTTTTTTTTTTTTAAATCTCCTCTGAAAAGAAAAATAACCTACAAAGAACTTCTCTGTTCACACTGCTGGAAAAAAGTACTATCTGGAAAGCCGCTGAGGAACAGGAAGAAAAGAGAACATGCTCAAAGCCAATTTAATTGTATCTACATGGTTTAAAAGAGATTTCTTCAAAGCAAGGAGCTTCTATGCCCCCTCATCTGATACCATGCGAACATACCTTAAACAACAAATGATCCAAGATACTGCTGCTCAGTGAAGGATCTCTTAAGTCCCTTTTTATCGCCTCCGTCTGCTACACTAACTGCAGCAACGAAGATCGTTCAGGGGGGAAAAAAATAGTATCAAAACCTCCGTTTGTATCTGCTGTAGCTTAAGCTTTTACCAAGTCAAATCTCGACGGCAGTGCATAGCATCTAAATGAATAGGCCGGATGCAGATTAACATTCAGGCTGCTCTCTGCAATGAAAAGAGCCCTTTGATTAGGGACCTGAAGTAAATGCCAGTTTCAAAGCGAAGCTTTAAAAACAGAGAAATATCAGTGCCAGAGGAATGCTCTCAGTGTTGGTACAAGACAGACTTTTGATGAGTCACTGCAATGCAAACAAAGATGGCAGAAATACTGTACTGTATGCTGATGAAATGCTTAGTGGTGCCACGGCAACTGAGACAGGTTTTAAATTTATAGTGCAGTTTTGCATATGAATTACGCTGTAAACTGCCTCCTCTGCCATCTAGTACATCCAGAGTGTCAAAGCATTTAAACTATTCCAAACAGTCTGCAGAGCTGGCACTGCTGCTGTTTAACTCCTCCAGCGTGAGGAAGAAATTAGTCAAAGGAAGCACATCTGCTCCAGAAAACACTACCCATCCCAGTAAGGGGGCTTCTCATTCCTTCACTCTGGTTCAGATCTCTTTGCCCCATGACAACAGATGAAAGGTTTAAAACCTCTGCAAGAATCTCCCTACAACAAGCATCTAAAAATGTATGTCTGGGGGTGCCCAAATCAGTACTAAATAAAGATGCTCCAGAGTCCTAAGTGCATATGGAGCAACATTCATGGCCCCCCTCCCCCTTCCTTAACACACAAGAAAGCTTTTCAAACACAGGAAAACGTTTACCCCTTGGGAAAGCTTCTCAGTCTGTGACTGCATCCACTAAAAGCAAATCCATTTGCTTAAGTAATGAAATCCTAGTCACATTGTCTCCCAGATTCAAATTTTAAATTACCTTAACATTTATTGAGCATGCCGGTGCTTTTTCTGGGAAAGGGGTTGGGGTCTTACGTTTCTTACTTGTTTCCTGCACAGAACGTTTTTTATTTCAGTTAATGCTCTGTGGTTGGTTCCAATTCCTCTGCTCATATGGTGTCACAGATAAAATTCAAAACTTAAAAAAAATAAAGATTAAATCAGGCCACCTTTAGTAGAAAGTAGGTACAGATAATGCAGATATGTGGGGCTCTCCCCAGTCACTTTTTATTTAGTGTGTGCATGCCTGGTTTTTACTGTTCATATGTATACTTGGTGCATTAAATTCAACTCTGCAGAATCAAAGCAAAACACTGCCACTTTTGAGATTACAGAGGTTGGAAGCAAGCCTGGCTTTTCTTTTCATTCCAGCAAAAGACACTAACACATTTACAGGACTATCAACCCCATAACAATACTTGGCAGTCCTCTAATCCTTCCAGCCAAGGATCTCAGAGCGCATTGAGAAGACATTAACAATTTAATCCGAACACACCATGAGCCAAGTTTTCCCTATTTTGCGGATGAGGAAACTAAGTCACAGAGTGGTGCCCAAGGCCACACAACAATTCTGTGCACAGCTGGGAACAGACACCACATCTCCTGGCTCCTAGTCTCATGCGCTAACCACACTGTCTCCACCTCCCCTTCCAAGAATTGTCCATCGCTTTAAAAATAAAACAATACTATTTGAAAAAAATGGAGATTTTCCCCACACAAGTCATTCTCTCCAAATTTCTGACTGTATTTCAGGGTCTCTCTTGTCGTCACCTCTGCTGGACTCAAGGAGAAAAGGAAATGTTTGGGATCATGGTCTCATAAGAGATTTCATTACTATACAGCAACCTTAACCCAGGGAAGCAAAACAGCTGCTCTTGATGTTGTTTCCCACTTGCTAGAAGAAACCTCAGCAGAACTGCATCCCAGTGGATGGTATCAAACCCAGGGTCCTCGTGCAATGGAAAACAAACAGCAAAAAAGTTTACCACTCAACCTTCTATGAAGGAAGCCACGGCTATATGGCAAGCCAATCCTGGGTCAAGAATGATCTCTCTTTTCTTATGGTAAGAGCTCCCTTAAAGATATATGAGAGATTAGGGAAGTACCAGATGGTACCTTTTTTTTTTGGTACTCAATCAATCCCCCTGCTTCTGAAAATTAGACAATGCAACAGGAATGGAAAGAGCTAAAGACGGCTGATCACCACAAACAGAAGTAGCCAAGAAAAGGTACTATAGAGTAGATAAGCATGGTTTTCCTTTAACACTACAGATGAATCAATTAGTGGAGTCAATGGGGATATCAGACAAATGGATTATTTTGCATGGAAAATGGAATGAACACACCAAAACATCTTATGGGGAAATTTACAGCAGAGTTTCCTTAAAAAAAACAATAAGCAAGTCAGATTTGGAGTATAGCACTGAAAGCTTCACATTTACATGCAGCTTTCCTCATCTGCCACCTCATCCATTGCTTACCCATCTTTTGTATCTACCATAACATCAGCTAGAAGTAACTTCTTTTAGTGGTGCAAAATAGACCAAGTTAAAATCAGCACTCTTCCAATGAAATTCTAGAATATCATCTTCTATGACAAGCCTGTTAAAGATTTCAGCCTACTGTCTGCTCCCCATTTTAATACAAAATATATTTGTTACCTCTCAGAAATGCTGGGTGGGTTTAGCTATGATGGAGTAGGATTTTGTTTGTATTTTCCTTTAAAATAAAGAAGTTGTGCCAAGAAGATACCACCACATTGTTATCCCCAGAAATTAGGGTCACAATGGTCCAGGATACACTCCTTAAGAAGCACCAAAATAACACTAGACAAAAGACTTCACCTTAAACCACCATGAACTGCCAGAGCCTGAAACGGTTTTTAAGGCACGTCTACACTGCCCAGCAGTTCAGACTATGGGGTTGTGAAATCAGTACATACTGAAGTGCTGTGCTGTAATTTTCTCGTGCACATGCTGTGGGCGGTTTTCGTTTGCACCTACAGTGCCCACGAGAGGGAACTGCAGCGCAGCACTTTGATGAGCACAGACATTCACACCTCCATTGTCCAAACTGTGGGGCAATATAGACAAGAACCTGGACTTCCAGCGGCATTCCATATATAGTATTCATTTGTTGCTATGATGTTTCACGAAGGATGCAAATTTAAAAATCGCACCATTCTGATTACCATCTTGCCTCAATCAAATTAAAATGACAATTTTAATTTCTGATATTTCACAACCTGCCAGGTCTAGAAACACTAGGAGAAAATTAAAGCAAACGCTGTCAGGACTAGTTAGGGTGACCAGATGTCCCGATTTTATAGGGACAGTCCCGATATTTGGGGCTTTGTCTTATATAGGTGCCAGTTACCCCCGTCCCAATTTCTCACCCTTGTTATCTGGTCACCCTAGGACCAGTAAGCTTTTCAAAGCACTAGTCCTGGCCCAGTGTTCAGAAAAATGTTTTCTGGTCCGTGGCTATCTTTCTTCTATCCTTTTAGGGCCCATGTTCTACCATGGTGAATCCAACTGGTGGAGAGAGAGCTAACATAAAGTAATCTTGGAAGACTGAATAAAAACCACAAATGCTATTTGTCACTGTACACACCTGAAGAACTTGCTGAGAGTTTCTGATAGTGGTAACATTGTCCTATACCTGACAGGTCTTGACCTTCCAAAGTAATGCTAGTCTTTCTCCAAACTCTTTGTTCAGAAAAAGAGGACCAATAACTCCACTGAATTGTTTAAAATTTGGTTTTCACTATATTAACCTTGCAAGTTCCCTGTTCTGAAATAGAAGGAAAATGCCTTTAGAAGTTAAAGGTGTAAATTACTGGTTCACAATACTGCACCAAATGGAGCTACTTCTTTGTAATCAAGTCCTAGTCACTGTATAGGGCAATACAGGTTCTTCTTCACGTGGTCAGTCTGAGCTCTTTTAAATTGTCTTTTATTTTAAGAATTTTTAATCAGACCAAGAAAGTGCCCCCACCTCCTATGCACAACACTTTAGCTCAAATGGGAAAAAATGTAACTAAATTTGATGTTTTTTTAAAAAATAAAGAATTAAGATGCATTGAAAGTCAACTGAAAGATAATTTTCTTTTCTTGCTGAAAACCTCTTGTTTGGAACTTTTAGGCATCCAGCAAAACAAGTTTACATTAAAACATATTTTTAGGAAAGCCATAGCCCTAGTCTTAACACATTCCTAAAAAGTTTAGGCATTATTTGACATAAGGCACGTTACTGTTTTGTGAATATCCCTATACTGCTCTGTTGCAGCTACACACGCACTTTGGATGCTGGAGGTTTGTTTCTTCTAAATGACTTGTTTGTTGAAATGCCTGAGTGGTCTGGACCACACTAACTTTCCCTGAGGGAAAAAGTTATCTACCTAGAACAAGATGCTACCATCACAGCTCCTTTAGGAAGCAGAAGTAATGAAATAATGTATTTAAATGGTCTTTTCCTTAGACAACATATAAAGCTCAGAGACAACCAAAGCACAACTTATTTATTTTAAAAGAAAGATCCCTGTCATCATTGCTTTCTTAAAAGTAAGGTGTACTGAAAAGCAGCTGGACGTCAGAAAAATAAAAGATTCAGTGACCCTCTGAGGGCTGTAAACAAAACTCTACAGAAAAGCTTTCACAGCTATCCCCAGCCAAAACTCTCATTAAAAGAAAATAGCTGAAAAGTCCTGCCCTTGAAAGCCCCAATGGGTCAAAAGAAACTTCCCTTTCTTCTGTAAATGAGGAGAGAGAAAGAAAATCACACCCTTCAATTTAAGGCTGCTACGGGATTTCTAGCATGGAAGAGGCACATTTGAAAGGAACAATAGAACCAGCTTCAGAAGGAAAAAATGAACAGAATTTTCTCTGCTGAAAACATAATGGTGCAGGAGTGAAGCAGGATGCCTAATTCCCGTTTAAAACTTGGTCACCAAAATAAATGTTTCTCCTTTGGCTCATCCTCAACCAATTAACTGTGTAAGGTTCCCTTACTCCTAAATTCCTTAGGAAATCCACACGGAAACTGGAGGGGTACTTATGGTTAACAGAAGCATAGACCCTTCTCCCCACCGTTTCTGAAGAAATGCACCTTCCATACAGGACTAAGGAAAAATATGCAACAGTTCACTACAACACTTGGTGGCTGAATTATAGTCTCTAAGTGCCTACTCATTGTAACTCCACCAAAAAGGGAATACCAATATCGAAAAGATTGTGCAGATGGGGGCTATAGGGATACCAAAGAGGGTCAGCAATACCACTCTCCACAATAAGGAAATAAAACAGCATTGCATGTTTTTGTTTGTCTCCCCCAAAGAACATGAATTACAAGTCACTGTCTTTTCAGCAAAGAGGGTGCGAGGAACTCAATCACAAACATGAAATTGTGCAAATGCCAGTATAATTTAATGCAAGCCCCTGTCAGGAGAAGGAAAACAAGGTTATCTTCAGTAATCAACTGACAGTAATACTGAGAATCTTTTTTTTTTTTTTTTTTGGCTGCATTTGTTTCTGTAGCTTCAAAGCATTAAAAAAAAGTAATGATTTATTTGGAAATGCTGAGTTGGAAGCAGTAACCAATACTAATCCACCCTATTTTTAGTGTAGCAGCAAGTGACAATTGGTGAATAGGATTAATTCCGGTTTATTAAGATAGTGGAAACTAATTTTGCAAATATTAACAAGTAGCATGAAAACAGCGCATGCAGAACAGATATGCAACACACAGGACAGATATATTTGGTTTATGATTTTAAAAAATGAACACAGAAAGGAATGTATTAGATGTTCACATACCTCCAGGGAAGAGGGGAAAAGATGAAGTTAATTAAATTAATGCTGGTAATCTAGCCTAACAAAGTGAGCACAAATCCTTTATTAAAGGAGCCCAACATAACAGTTACTTGGAGCTTTCCTCCTGAAATTACAAAGCACTCCAGCAGCAGCCTCTGACACCCATGCATTAGATTTACGAAGAGATCTGTCATACTGCAAGGTGAGTCACTTACACAGCCTCAATGAAACACTAGCGCTTGAGGTCATACAGTCACACTGGATTCTGTCTCAAAAAGTACAGTAATTTCATCAAGGCAAAGCATGCTATTTCAATTATTTTGTCATTATTTTTTTTCTTATTCACCGCAGATTTTAAGAGCTTATCAAATCAAGGACAAGGAAATCTGGAGAACAAAACATTTAATTTTTGCAGGTTGCTACAAGGGAGAGGGTGAGGCATAGATATAAAATAAATAAAATTATTTTGCAAAAAATTAATTTTAACAATCTAATAAAAGCTTCTGAAGTCCAGGCTAACTCACAAACATAAGCATCTCCAGAGAGAACACTGTCTACTATTATCATGCTTTCTGCAAAAGTGTGCCTTTCCTGCATTCCATTACAGACATTAATTCATATCCATAACACAGCAAAGACAAGTGTCATGCTGAATTTTATTACCCTCACTCCTTCTACACGACAGCATTTGCTAGCAGTATATATCCTGCATGACTCAGTTCTACCATCATGGCAATACGGAACAAAAAACCTTAAAATAAGTACATGTCTTAAAAGGTCAATTAAGAGAGCTTACAAAACATCAGACGCTGCTTCTTGCTTGAGCTCATTACCTAGTATGGTGGAGCTGCCTGTGTGTTTTTTTTTCTTGTGCAAGTTAGTCTGTGAGTCAGCATTAACACACATGAGAACATCAGGAATACTGCCTAGTTCTGATGCAATGGAGGTTGTATTAAAAAAAAAAAGCGCACCCCGTGTTGGACTGGAGCCTGTAATTCAATTGCTTTTACTTTTCAATTACTGCATAGTCTACTGTTACCAAACTACATAAAAGAAGGGAACTTTGCTTACATGTGTGTCTGAAATTAATCACTTCTTACATCTGGCTACAGTTTATTTTCTTGTGCTTTAAAAAAAACAATATGCATAATATAAATTAACCCTTCAAGGACAAAAATCTCTTTGAAGCTATTAAGACTGTCTCTTTCTGTACCATTTCCAGTGTAAGCAGACAACACTGCCAAAAAGTTTTGGCCAATGAAGGCATTTATACATTAAACTTTTAATATGCTCTATAAAGTGAAGCTACAACTGCATATGAGCTTGATCATTAATGGAAATATAAGCTTGCCTTTAAAGGTTGACATGAAGTTAAATTCTACAGGCATTTAACTGCATATCTAGCATCCATGGTCATATGAGAGCTATTTCAAAGACTGTTTGTGCATCTGGTTGCTGATCAAAGGCATTTAAATTGATAGCAAACATGGTGAAACCTGTACCAGATTTTATGTGAGGAACTAAGCACCTGATGAACATACAGTGCTTTCCACCCAGGTTATGAAAGCTTTTTTAGGATACACCTTGTGTACAAAATTACAACAAAGTTGGCAAACCACCACATGAAAAGCTTATTAGAACAGTGTTAATTACAACACCTTTTTTATACACATCCAAATGTTTGCCTCCAAGGATTGTATTTTTAACTGAATGTGGGATGAAATATTGGTGCTACAGTACAGGAGTTCAGCTCTCCTGGATCCCTGCGTACTGATTTTTGGGAGAGGAGATCCAAGCAAAAACCCCACAGATCATGTACTGCATTTAGCCAGATGATCTCAAAGAGTTTTAAAAAGCCTTTGTACATTATTGCACCATTCACATGATCTATATCCTCTAGATGGCAAAACAGGTGAAGAGAAGATGGGTCATTTGCCAGTTACATGAGTAACAGAACCCACGAGCCCTGATACTCTGGTAATAAACAAATGTTGCCTCTGTTAAAGACGGGTAGAGAGGTACATATGTATATATGCCACACACAAAACCTAGGAGAAGTAAGGTTAATATTCCCATTTACTGTGTCTAGTTACAGTAAGGATCACCACAGTGTGGTTTTGACTCACGTGAGCTGCAAGATCAAGGTAAAAGTAGCAACGACTAGGGTGGGAGAGTCACTTTTAACTTTCAATTTCTGACTTTTCTGTTCATGTTACAACACTCTGTGTTTTGAGTATACAACAATTACAGGTTTGGAATATGCATTGCTCTTGTTATCCACATTCTACTGACCCACCACAACATAATGGCTCCTTCAAAATTTCAATGCACTAATTTTCAAGACACATACCTGCAATGCATCCCATAGGCAGCCCTGAAACAACAATTACAGTCCACAGAGTAACTACCAAGAGGCACAGGGAAATTACAGGATTTTGGCGGTAATCCTAGAGTCTGAGAACTTTTCGTGCTGTGCCACAGGTGCCAAGATCACAAGCCCTGTCACCATGAAAAGTGCCAGTGAATATTATAAAGGGAGAAGGAGAAAATCTGCACAGATAATGACAGAGCAAGCCCTACAACTGCCCAGATTTACTTAAAGCACAAGATATATTTTCCTACTTTTTTTAAAATCAGATTTGTATACTTTTTATTTTTTTATCCCTAAGTAGTAGAGAAAAACCTGGAGATTGGAGCGAGAATGGTAAGGAAATCTCTGGGCTTTCAATTTCACATTATAAGTAGATTACCTTCACACACTAATTTCACCTCCTGTTAAAAAAAATCATGTTTGTTTTACAGATGATTGAACATGGATTAATAATCCAATGGATCATAATAATGTTCTAAATAAGGTTTTTATTGTTTCAAGAGCAAGTGCAAGTTAAAGCACTATAAATTCCTATTACACTTTTGTAGGAAAAGCTAAGTAGCTATTAATTGAATGTCAATAACCAAAAAAAGAAAAAATGTTATGGTCCAATTTTACCTAAACATAGAAGTATCTTAAAACAGTATAATCCTAGTGGGTTTTTCCCCCCAAAATACGTGCAATTATTCAAATACAGACAAATTGATTTTTTTTAAATGTAAATTGCATGTGGGCCAAATCCTTGTGTGCCAAACTTCTTAACTACTACAGTACTGCTCAACAATATTTCAAAAGAATATAAGTGCTGTTTTGAATACTGCTGACAATCTTCCTCACCCAAATTTGTAATTTAAATACCTTAAATTTGAAAAGCACTCTCCCTGTGGCATACTTAACTCCCCCCTTCCCATTCTTCATGAAAAATTAAGCTTTTCTGAGTATCTCAGTATTTTCCCAGCCCTGCCTTATTAAGGACCCAATCCTGCAAACTGCTGTGTGATTTTTGGCTGGACCTTTGTCCCACATGGATCAATGATACACCACATCACATAGCAGACTGTCCAAGCAAAAGAGCTTGCAGAATCAGGGCCAAAATGTTTAGACTTTAAATGTTTCTAAATTTGTTCTCCAAAGGGCACTTCCTGTGTTTGCAGTTAATAATTTTCATCTACATAACACAGTACATCTGAGGATCTCAAAGCCCTTAGATATTAATGAAGCCTCACAGAACTCCTTTGGTGTAACTATGATACCCATTTTCAAGACAAAAAGATGTTAACTGAGTTGTCCAAGGCCATTCAGCGAGTAAATGGTTAAACCAAGAGTTAAACCCCATGAGCCCTGGCTCCCAGTCCCACACTAACCACTAGACCAGGACTTTCTCTCAAATGATTATAGTGTGTGTATAAGATCATAAGAATTTTATGTAGATGAGACAGATTGGAGAAAAACAGCTAATTTTTTTTTTCTGGTAAGTGTGATTTTTGTATGAAGCAGTCCATTTTTGCTGAAACATGTTTAAGATTCCCTTTCAGTACTGCAAAGCACCTTGAAAGGTCAGCAAGCACTTTTATATTCTCAGAGATCCATCTACAACACTGCAATAGATGAAACGGATTGACCTATACAAGAACTGAAACAGCCTCTATGAAATAATCTATCTAAACTCTTTTATACCTGAAGCAGTGTTTGTCACGGACACATTTGAAAATAGTACCTACCTACTGCAGCTGATACAGGGCTTGATATGTTTTAAATAATGGTCATGGTCTCTTGGGATGTAACCAAACATGGAAGGAATAGCTGCAGAGCAGAGAATACAGTACAAAGATAAAATATGCCCATATTAAAATGTGTGCAGAGCCCTGTGCCCATTACTGAACTCATTAAAGATAGCAATACTTTGTAACATACTCTAATCTTTAATATTCATAGCTTGGTTAATTTGCATATCATGCCATAAATAGTTGAAGCAGAGGTAAAACACAAAGTGCTCTACTTGCATTTCTAATTATGCCTAAAATCAAATGTAAATCATAACACATCCAAGATACGGAAAATATTAAATTTGCTGTCTTGCAGTTAAAGTCTTTTTTTTTTTTTAAAAACAATTCTCTGTAAAAGGAAGACTCAAAGAGGGTTCTATGTATGTGTACGAGGGATTGTATTGCCTTACGTTGCCAGTTAACATGTTCACGCTATAACCTTGGGAGGAAGAGGAAAAAGATGTGCAACTACATAGTTGGACTCAATTACCTAGTAGTTACTGTCAATTCTTCAGGCTGAAGATTACCAAGGTGCCAAACCTTCCATTGTCAAGGAAGCTTTGCTATTGCCATTTATAACGCTTGCTGCTAATCGGCTGTTTGTTTGCAAGAGGAGAATAAAGGAAGTTATGTTCATATTTAAGGTACTACTGCAGAACTTTTTCTGTAAACAATATTGCTGTGTCCTTGCCAAATTTCATCAGTACACTTGGAAAAACAAAAGATGTTTCCCCTTTTCTGTTTTTTAGATATTTTCTCTGGTTATCTCATAATGTTCCACATCAATAGTCACCAAAGCAGGAGAAAGATCCAATGATTTGTACCGTCTGCCAAAAACAGGAGAATTGGAACGTGGAGACTGTTGGTGCCATTTGTTAGCTCAGGGATTCTCAAACTGGGGGTCGGGACCCCTCAGGGGGTCGCGAGGTTATTACATGGGGGGTCACCCCAAACCCTGCTTTGCCTCGAACATTTATAACGGTGTTAAAAATATAAAAAAGTTTTTTAAATTATAAAAGGGGTCCACTAAGAGGCTTGCTATGTGAAAGGGGTCACCAGTAAAGTTTGAGAATCACTGTGTTAGCTACTTGCATCTTATCCCATCACCCAACGTGGCCTTATCCGTTTACCGTAGTGGTTTTCAAACTTTTTTTCTGGTGACCCAGTTGAAAAAAACTGTTGATGCCTGTGACCTAACGGAGCTGGGGATGAGGTTTGGGGTGCGGGCTGCGGCTGTGAATGAGAGGTTCATGATGTGAGAGAGGCGCTCTGGGCTGAGGCAGGGGTGTGGAAGTGGGGCAGGGCTCTGGGCTGGAGGTGCAGGCTCTGGGGTGGGCCCAAGGATGAGGAGTTTGGGTGCAGGAAGGGGGCTCTGAGTTTGGCGCTCAGGGCTGGGGATTGGGGCACGGGCTTACCTCAGGTGGCTCCCGATCAGCAGCGCAGAAGGGGTGGCTAAGGCAGGCTTCCTGCCTGTTCTGGCACTGCAGAAGTAGCCAGCAGCAGGTCTGGCTCCTAGGCGGAGGCATGCAAGCAGCTATATGCAGCTTTCGCCCACAGGCACAGTCCCCCCCCCCCCCCCAGTGCGGAGCCAGTGCTGGAGGGGGGAGGGAGCTTGCGGAGCCCTGTGACCCCACTGCCTAGGAGCCAGACCTGCTGCTGGCGGCTTACAGGGCGCAGTGCGATGTCAGAAGAGGTAGGAACTAGCCTGCCTTAGCCAGGCAGCACCGCCGAAGGGACTTTTAACAGCTCGGTCAGCAGTGCTGACAAAAGCCACCGCGACCCAGTGCCTTACATCCCATCACTCAGTACAGGTCGCGACCTGCAGTTTGAAAACCACTGGTTTACTGCACTGACACTGCTAGCTGGAAAGTAAAACTCCGTATGTTTAATTATAGAAGAACCATAAATTTCTCTTCTCAGTTCCAAAAGGTATCTGTGCAACCTCTTCCTCATCTCCAGTAAAGACAGACTGCTAACTCACGTGCTCACCTGCTGACAACTAAGGTGAGAAGATGATAACTAAGATGTAGCTTGCTGAGAAGAGCAAATTTAGGGAAGCAGAGTAAATTGACAGTAGCCACTCACGCATCTAGCCAGCTTCCAGATTGCGTCCAACAGAGCAGGGCCCAAAGGACAGGAAACATACAGCCAAGAACCAGCTACAACACTGATATTTCAACCCAGGATTTTCTGTGATTTTACTAAGAGGGTTCGTGTCCACACTCAACTCTGGGGGTCGGGGTGGGGTGGGATGAGAGGGGGAGAACAATGGCGTCTGGGCATGCCACAACATTTGAGCCTGGGTTTCGCTTCAAACTAGCATCTCTGTGGTACCTTCTTCCAAGACAGAGCTCAACCAATGCAGAGTAGCCCCAGATGCACCTAGGATGGTCCTTCACTGCTATAACAGTTCATGCTCAGTGGTGTTAAAAGAGTTAAGGATTTCCTTCATCTACCAGCAGCCAACACCAGGGCAAGCAGATCATCATGCTAACTATTAAAAAAATTGAGCTGATTATCACTACTACAGTGAGCTGCCGTTGCTAATTTAACCTTGGGCTAGGATGAAACAACAGGAGCCTTTTTCTTCAGGATAGCTGGGAATTATATCTTAAGTGAGGGAGGTAAATTTGAAGACCAGCTAGAATTTGGGATTCAACTAAAGCTTTAGAGCTTTGAAGGATGCCAGTCTGGCACTACAGGAATGTGTGAAAAGAAATCACCTGACTGAAAAGTTAGTCCTGGAAATGGAAGAATTTTCTACCTCCAAGATCTCTGAAGCTGCTAAGTCACGTTCACTGAAACCAAAAGAGGCAAGAGATTCAGGGAAAAACAGGTATAGTAGATTGCTAGATTCTATGGTTCTCAGCTCTGCAAGAGTGAGAGGGAAAACACTGCTTCCACTAAGTTACTGAGACTCTGCAGATACAATACTCCATTTTTCATATCTGTTTTTTCCTGTATTTTACACAAAACATTTAATTTCAATTTTTTCCTCTTGCGACTGAGCAGGAGGAATGTGCTCCTGTGATTCAGTCCAGAGCCAGGAAGAGAGACTGAGAATTCAGGATAGAGATGATGGGATCTGGATACAACTAGTGCTCTAGGCTCTCACTCATGTGGGATCAGGTCAATCCAGTGCTCCTGTATGGAGTTCTGAAGCTGCAGAGCTCAGTTAACACAAATGGATGTTGCAGGTGCCCACCAATGGTAAAAGACATGGCAAAGTCTTTTAAGACAAGTTAAATATGAGTATCTAACTGAGTAACTATGCTGTTTAATGGAAAGGGTCGGTCCCCACAGCTCCTATTGGTTGCGGTTCACAGCCAATGGGAGCTGCGGAGCCAGCACTGGGGTGGGGGCAGCACGCAGAGCCTCCTTGGCTGCCCATGTATCTAGGGGCTGCAAGGACCTGGCAGCCATTTTAGGGAGCTACATGTAGTTAGGGCAGTCAGGGAGCCTGCCTTAGCTCTGGGCCCACGCTGCGCCATCGAGTAGACTTTTAACGGCCTGGTTGGCAGTGCTGATTGGATCCTCCAGGGTCTCTTTTCGACCAGGCGTTCCGGTTGAAAACTGGACACCTGGCAACCCTAACTCTATCCCATGGGTGATTAAACACGACAGCCGCACATACACCCAGCTGCGAGAGCATCGTTAGTGTATGTGCTTTTGAATTCCCTCTTCCGTCCCCTTCAAAGATACTTTCCTCTGCATGTATGACGTTTACCTCAGCATTACATAGGTATGTTTGCATGGAAGAGGAATAAAAATCTACTTATGGAAACTGAATTTATCTTTATTAATCTCCATCACACGGTGGCTGCTGCTAACAATCAAGACAACAGTAATATGTGCCTGTGCGTTGTTATAGTTGGACACACATAGCAATCATTACAAGGTTCAGAACATGGTACAAACAAACAATGCCAGGCTCAGCACACTACAGCAACACGCATTACTGTGGCTCTGTGTTAAAATGTTCCTTCAAGGCCTCCCTCAGCCGAATAACCCCCGCATTGAACTCCTCTAACAGTCTCGTGTTCATAACACACAGCACAATACTGAAGAGCAGTGCAGGATCCAGGTGTCTTTCTGACAGAGATGGCTGGCTCACAGGTTACCAGGGCAGTTGAAAAGCAGCTAAAACCTAGTAGGGATGCCTATGGAATGATGGGATTGAGAAACCTGCATCATGTGATGCTGACCCTTTCCCACAGAAGGCATTGCAAACTCTTCCCAAAACACCCTGCGGCCAGTTGCACAGTGGGTGCACTGCTCTCTGTGTAGATGCAAGAGCTGCTACAAGGAGCACAGTGTGGACATGCGATAGTGGTTTAATTACAGCGGTGGCTGTACATCGACATAACTTAAGTTGACTTAACTTTGTAGCGCAGACGTAGCCTAAGAGAGGTGAAGTGATTTGCCTGTCTGTAAAACAGAACCAACAATACTCTCCTACCTCACAGGCATGCTGTGAGGCTTAATATCCGTAAAGCAATTCAAGATCCTTGGATAAAAGCATTATTACTACATTACTGTCAATGGCATAAATAATTCCTGTTTAAAAGCTTGCTCCTTTATCAGGCACAAGTGGGTCTTGATTTTATGGAAGGCCAAGACCATCACCAAGAAAAGCATGGATTTTAGCACAACAGTGACCTCAGGGACCCAGTATCTATGCTTTTTGCCCACTCTTCTCCATGTAAAGCACCAGAAGCAGAGTTCCTTGGCAACTGAGACCCATAAAACAAAGACATAATCCTATCTCCACAGACCTGACCCCACAGTGACATTTTTATCTTTGCTGCTATGCAGGGGCACATAATGCTCCTCTGAGGGAGCCACTCTAATAGCACATTTCTGCCCTGAGGAAGCTCAAAACCTTCCTCCTCAATGTCCACAAAAGTAAGTAGCTATAGGCGAGGAAAGCATCCAGGGCGCACACAGTAAAATATGTTTTTACAGAACTATGTTCAAAGCTCCAGTTAAAAATCAAATCAACCAAATCTCAGTAACTAGGACAAAAATAACTTCCTGCAAGACAAATTTTAGGAAACAGCAGAACGCGTGAACTACATGACAGATCAAGGTGAAGGAAAGGTGGTTTACTGTTATCTACATTCTTTGTAGCTTTTTCACTTTTCTTTATTTTACCACTGGGACACTCACTGGTGCACCATGCCATTATTTTAGGCTTTGTGTGTGGCTGTCCTCAAGAAAGAAAGCATTTTTCAATCATCTGAACTCAACTAACTGATTCTAAGCAAAGAGTAAGCTAAATATCACCAAAGGGAGAAAGGTAATTGGATTTTCAAGTCAGACTACTATTGAATCTATGCAATATAATCACCATAACTATGTTTCCCTGTCTTAAGGCTTGTCTACACAAACATTTAGTTCTCAGCAATCTGGAGTATAAAACTACTCTGCATCAGCCTGCCAAATGCTATCTGTACAAGTGGACCCTACCAATGCACAACAATAGTTTGTCAATGTGTTACCTGCTTTGAACCGGGAGTAGATAAAAGCACACCACAGTTAGTGCGTGTGACCAGGCTTCACACCAACAGTTAATGCATGGCAGACTAGATTCATACCACCCCAGCTTGCCATGAACTAAATGCTTGTGTAGACAAACCCTTAGAGAAAAAGACAGAACACACTGCTGAGGATGAACAGATGAAAAAAAAACATTACATTTTTCATCTATTTTCTTAATTTTATGTTGTTTCCAGGGGAAAGAAACCCCATCAATAGTGGGGGTGTTAGATTTTGATCCCACTGAGTCCCCCAAAGTTCTTGTGTTATGATTATTACTAGTAACCTCCTCCTGCCTCCTTTTGGAGCTTCTGTTTCCATTTCAACTGAAGTATAGTCAAAAATGGTACAGATTTTATCAGAGTCAGAACATCTTTTTTGTAGTTTCTACCTTAAGGGAGTTGCAGAAGAGAAATCACAAGTCACTCCAAAAGGTGACCATTTACCCCTTTTTTCACAGTTAATACAATCTGCTGCATGTAGAGAGAAGTGAAAGCAAGCTGCTCAGAGTGTACAAAGCTTTTTTGCTGTTCATATGTACCCTGGCATTTTGCCCAGACCTATTTTTAAGCCCATTTACTAGAAATCCCACAAATTAAAGGAAATACGGATAATGTTGTAAGAATCCTTTGGGCCAAATAAAAGCTACACATAATTTTCCTTGTGCATCAGAGTAAGATCCTTAACCACAAAAACCAGATTTCCCCAAAGCTCTTTTGCAACAGTGAGAGAATCTTGTTTTGTAAAAAGTTGCTTTGATTCACTACAGGATTACAAGGAATAATGGCAGACACCACCGCTTAGTTCAATACGCCTTTAAGCTAAAACTGTAAAAGGTAATTACTGTTATGAAACAGAAAGGTGTTAAGAGAACACAAATAAGCTAAATATCTATAACTCATGAATGGTTATTGTTAATGACAGTGAGACACGCAGAATGGGCTCATACAGAAAAGCTTTAAAATAGTTATTGCAGTATTTTCCTCCACACAGGAGACCGCCACGTATTTTTATTTTCTAGTTTCTTTCAAAACGTAAGTTAAAATTGTTCATAAAAGCCCAACAAGCACTAGTTAAAGTCTGCAATGGCACAACAACATTCTGTACCCGCTTCCCTCATACTGCTCAGCACAGTCCGCTCCCGCATTCCTTGCTATTCCAGTGCTGAGAAAACATGAAAAAATTGTACCAGATATTCTTCTGTTTTGACTTTCTACCCACATGGCAAATAATGAGACCGCTAAATTCATTTCGCTTGTACATAAAACCAGGATTTTAAGTCAGGCACATCTCTGATGGAGCTTCTTGCATTAACCAGTTCATTAAGTGAATACTGGGTTGTACCAATGACCTCTTTTGTTTCTTCCCAGTAGCTACACCATAATACCTGCCACCTCCTTACTGGGTCTAAGTCATAGTGTTGGGGCTTGGTTCACTGCCACTACTTGCCTTGCAGTCAGCTGAAGACACTAATCCACAAGCAGTAGTTATAGTAAAATATAAAAGGAGAACTGCGCACAATGGTGGCTATTATGACAAGTCTAGATGTCATACAGTGATGTGTCATTGCATCATCATGCTGTGACTGGATGCAGGAAAAAGAATGTGGAGAAAAAAAATGATCTGAAGAACTTATCCACAAGAGAGGCTACTTCCTGGTGCTCCCCACCCCAATTTCTAAAAAATGCCCTCATTTGGATTTACGCAGTGTTGTTGTAGCTGTGTTGGTCCTAAGGTATGAGAGATACAAAGTGGGTGAGGTAATATCTTTTATTGGACTAACGTCTGTCGGTGAGAGAGACAAGCTTCCGAGCTTACACACAGCTGTTCTTCACATCTTTATGTAAAAGATAAAACTTTATTAGTCACTAACATAAATCTGATACTGCATTAAGAAAAATAATTCTATTAGTTCTATTAAAAAAACACCTTTTGAATCTCTAGCACGACACTTCACTGATAAGAAACGAACACCAGTCTAAATACCATTATACTACATTCTAAGCAAGAATTGGTCAGGGCTGGCATATGTTTAATTAAGGATATGATTTGGTCATGGAGGTCACAGATTCCATGACTTTAACAGATCTCCATGGCTGGCTTCAGCCTTGCCATGACCATACCCTGATTTTGTACTTTTTTACCATGACTGTCCTGTGAATTTTGCCTAATTTTACTGTGACAAAATCATATCCATATGTATAATAAAATAGTTCTACTGAACCTTGTGACTCTAGTAGGATATAAACATATACAAAGAGGCACAGAAACATTTGGAAAAGCTGCAAAACAGTTTAATGATATCTATGTAGAGCTCCATGTGTGTTCAAACATGGTCTCTGCCCCAAAGGATTTTCAGACTAACTTATAGGCCTAGGGTGACCCACCCATCCCGAACTGGGTGGGGCAGTCCCAAAATGCAGAGTTCACATCCCGGTCCCAGGCTGAATGACTCCAGGACAGCATTTGTCCCGGACTCCCTGCGGTATCAGGCCGCACCTGCCCGAGGCTCAGGAGCAGTGACAAGTCTCTTCCCGGCGTGTGTGTGTGGGGGGGGGGGGCTGAGGTGGGCCTTAGCCCCACCTTTCCACAAGACCCCCCATCCTCCAATATCCCACCTCCTGGCCAGGCCAGAAGCCGGAGCCAGGCACTAGTAAGAGCTGCCCAGCGAGTGGGCCAGGGGCTGCACAGGGCAGGTGGAGTGGCCTGGGCTCCCTGAGTAGCTCTTATCATGGCCCAACTCCGGCTTCCAGCCTGGCCAAAGGGCAGGGCTCCTACGTGTCTCGCTTTTGCCACACTCTTCTTGCCTTATTCATGTGAACAGTCTCACTGGGAATGTCTACTCTGCAACATAAGGCCAGGATTAGTTTGACTCGAGTCAGTTGACCGTGTTATGGAACTCTGGGCTTGAGCATCTACATTGTATTTTAACCCTATGTTAAGACTTTTCCTAACCCATGCTTGAACCTGGTGTCCACCCTGCAGTGTGCAGACCTGAGTCAAAGTAACCATATCCCAAAGTTCCCCCTAAAAAGGGCCTCTCTAGCCCTAGGACCATGGTGCACTGTGGGAAAACTTTGCTGCCCACCCTGCACATTACCAGAAAGCAGCTTGCTTTGCAAAAGGCTCGATCGGTTTGCTGTCCATTGCAAACTCAAGAGGCTCTCTAACAGTGCATTTGCAGATTGATGATTAGGAGAGAATGAGTTAACGCTGACCTAAGCTGCTGCCATTTGCAAAGGGTGGGCATGACTTCCATTTTCAATAGAGTAGATTGCAGATTACTGGAATAAACAGGATTAAGGAAGCTGTCCCAAGGAATTGTAGGATACTTCCTGCTGACCCCTGGGACCTGAGTCTAGTGAAGCTGCATCTATGCTGCAAAGCAATAGGGCTTGGAGCCTGTGTCCCAGCTGAACTCAAGCTCAGACCCTACATCTCTGCAGAGTCCTGGGACTCTGGGCCCAAGCCCTGGGTTAGCACAATTGCAGTGTAGAAGTAAGGTGGGTTAGTCCTGAGCCCGAGCTCAAGGCTGGGCTTACATTGCGGTGTAGACACACCCACTGACTAGTTGAGCAAGTGACCAGGATTCTGCTCTAATTTAAGACATATCTTGACAAAAGAGGAGGGTAATAGTAGTAAGGTCACATGGTTGCTTCAGTTTGCAATGCACATGTGCAAGTCAGGTGAGTTCTGATCCTGTTTCAAAGTCCAAACTTATCACCTACTGGGTTTGGCTTTACTTGTTTTTAACCAAACAAAACAAACCCCAGACTAAGTCTTTTCCTAATGCTTGGCTGCTCCTAAGGAATTCCTCCAGGACCTCCTCCATCCCAGTCCCTCATTCCCTCTGTTTAAGGCAGAGTCCCCAACCACTCTTAAAATCTGACTGGATTTTACAAGACTACCTCCCAGGAAGTAAACTGAGCTCTAGTCCTTCAGCTCGTGACGCATTATAGCAGAGTGGCAGTTCCAAGGACACTATTTCAAAGCTTTAACCACATCCACCTCAAGGAATCTTCAGTATAGAGTTATCCTTTCTTACTGTTTCTCAGAAAATAAAGATGGCTGCAAATTCCTGATAAGTAAATTACAATAAACATTTGCACTAGGGACTTTAGAAATATATTTAACACAATGGCCATAGTTTTAAAATATTCAAAGATCCTACTATATCAACCGAGCAATACCTACAGTAAGTTTTGGCAAGTTTTAAGGAGAGATTAGCAACCAGCTACATGTGTCAGCAAAAGCTATAATTGTGGTTAGCTCCCCTGGACTATAAGGATAAGGAAAGGGGCTGTTTTTCAAATGAATATGATACAAAAATGAAGCAATCATCGTTACACATGGATCCACTGTGGTTCATCCCCAACCATCACTTACTAGGTCTCCCTTACATTCGTTTAAACTTCCCTTTAAAAAAGTAAAATAATTATGCAGAGGATTAACGAGTTTTTCTACTCTACAAAACGCACCAATCCAAACAGGTAAACACATCACTCTGGGACCCTTTCCAAGATTTACAGGTTTTGCTTGAACAGCAAATGTTTTTTCCTGCCTGGGAAAATATTTAAACCACTAAACTTGTGAAGCCAAGTCCGTTTACTCCTATTTTATGTTGCTTCTCAGATGGAATCTAATGAGCAATTTAAACAGTGGAGTAAGAATTCAGTGCCGGTCAGTGACACAGCCCACCAAATTTTAGCTAGACCAACATGTGTCTCAAGTGAACAAACAAGCAATTTTGTTCTAGCTTGCTGATCTTCCAGCCATTATCCTGTTTATTTGGAATACAGATTATCCAAGCGGATAACACAAGACAGTGGTAGCCCTCTACTCCTTGCCCTCTCTCAAACATACATTTTTAGGTCCTCAGGCCAATAGGACAACCAGCCTCAAAAGTAAGAGGGAATGGTGTGTGGGGTTCCTCAGAACTAAGTGCTTTCTGAACTATGTGTTGGACAAATGGGATTGCTAAGAACAAAACCCAAAAGCCAAACATCAGCTCCTTGAACTCATTCTTCTCCCCACAATGGCCTTAAATTTGATAGAACCATGAAACTGACATCTCATTTCAAAGCCAGAGAGTATAAAGGTATTCAGTAAAAACTGAAACATCTTTCAGTTCGTCATCCAATCAACAGCTTTTAGGAGCCAATACTCAAATTATTGTATTTCAGCACCGTAACATCTTACCATGCCCATATTATTAACACCAAAAAAGGCCTTGTTTCCTATTTGCTGGAATGTATGCCTTGCTCGTCGAACTGCAGGCGCACACGACAAATCCTATTTTCCTACTGGAGCAGACCAATGGTTGTCCAAGCCCAGTAATCCTACGTTCACAGCAATCAATAATTGAAGCTTCCAGAGAAGGTGAAAAAGCAATCCTAATGGCTATGGCTAGTTGTTAGGATGTAGTATACTGGAAGTAGGCATAGGTACTTTTGCAATCTGTGAGATCAGAGTATGCTATAAGGCATGCAATTTTACTATCCTATTCTATAGTCGGAAGAATAGCTATACAAATATTATTGATCATAAAATTCTCCTATCCCTCTCTCAGTTCAACCACTGACTCTGATTACCTGCATCAGTGAGTTCCACAGATACACTACCTGTGCATGAAAAGATTTATTTCCTTTAATTTGATTTTTATTTACTGACCATTAACCTAGAGTAAATTTTGGTCTTTTATTATGGGACAGTCTGAAAGGGGGAGACTGAACAATGACAAATGTACTTTTGATCTGGAATATGTCATGTCATTGGACTGACTGATTAGAATCAGACTTGAAGCTGCTTCTAACTCTTTAGTACAAAATGGTCCTCAGCACAAAATTCAATACAATTAGCACAAGCTCAGATGGATTCGGAATATTCACTTCATGAGAAAAACATAAGCTCAGGACACATGGCCTAAATTATTTTGCATCCCTAGAAAGAGCACAACTTCTAAACCAGGGATGAGATGACATCCATTTTAATCTTAACTTCTCCTGTGACATGGCCAGGGCTTTTCTTTATGAAGATATTCTCATTTCCTCTTAACTGTCAGAAAAAAGAGTATGTATTCCTAATAGTATGCAATTACTCCTGTACAGGGATTTTCTTATGGGCACTTTCATTTATGCAAGGGCAGCCTATTTTAACATTGATCATTTCATAAACGTACCAGGGAGTCGAGTCTAGTGGTTGTAGCAGAGACTAGGAGTCTGTGTTCAACCCCCTGCTGACACTGACTCTCTGACTTCAACAAGCATCGGAGTGCACCCTGTGTGACCTTAACCAAATCACTTCACTGGGCCTCAATTTGCCCATTTCTAAAATAATGACCTACCTCAGAGGGCTGCTTGGCTTTAATTTATTAAAGGTGATGACACATTTTGAGATCCTTAGATCAAGAGGCAAAGAATTTTAATTGGGTTAATGAAGGAAGGGTAAAGCCTGGATGCAAGGAGCCTTTCACCACAAAAGAAACCATTATCACTGCAAAAAAACAGAAGTAGGAGTGATTTGTCTCTTTTATTTAGTTTTTAAAATCTTCCTGGCCAGTTAAACAAGACCCATTGCAATTGTGAAATCCAGGAAAGTTTGCTGCAACACTGTGTAATACTTACAAGGCAATTAGCCAAAAAAAAAAAAAAAACCCACAAAAATAAGTTTTTTTGCCACACAATTCTTACCACTTATTATTAACCCACTTCTTAAAAAAGTCTGCTGAAATAGGTTCCAAAGCTGAGACATATCAGCCTGGCAGAAGGAATGGAAAAAAGAAATAGCCGCATTTCTAGCATATGGTGAGATTCTCAGCTGGTGTACATCACAATAGCTTCTTTCAGCCTAGCTCCATTAATTTACATCAGCTAAGGATATGTCTGAAATGTAGATCAGCTCCTCACAATCTTCTCCAGCAATGGTAAGAGACATTGATGATTTCCCTGGTCCCATCTGCATTATTATACTCTTGGACATGGACGTTGAATTGTCTTGCTGGTGCAGGCGACCTTTTCATCTCTCGTTCCCCCAACATCTTTCTTAAAGGCTTCTTCGTGGAAACTCTGCCTTAGATGTGTCAACTTCCACCACTAAACTTGACTCTTGTAGCACTTGACTCTGTAGCTTTCTAAATAAGTCACAGCAAAAACAAGACGACAACTAGTGTCTTCTGGGCAATGTTTAGGAAGGATAATGGAACTGTTAGATTCCATATTTAGTTGTAAAACAAGTAAAACTTGTTTTAATGTTATAAACTTACATCCTCTTATGTTTCATTTACGTAGCACCTTTCTTTTGAGGATGTCAAAGTGGTTTAGAAACAATAATTAAGCCTCACTAACCCTCTGGGAACTAGGTATCCACCTAAGGATAAAATTGAGGGAGAGAGTGGCTAAGTAATTTATCCAAGGTCACACTCTGAATCAGAGTCACGATTGAAACCCAGATGGCCCTGACTCTCATTCCCTTGTTCTAAGTTAATAAGTAAATACATACATTAGTAATAAAGGTTTCAAATAATATTTCCATTAAATCACTCCCCTCACCCACACACATCACCTTTTGGGAAGTTGGGGGATAATAATACGGCTACCAATAATGCTGCAAGTATCCAAAGAATTACAAAAGAAGAAAACAGAGTGCTAAGTTGAAAGGGAGTCAAGTGTTTGCATGGTGTTAATTGAGAAATGAATCCAGCTTTAAATATAGTAAATGGGAGACTATTCTGAATCACCTCTTGAATTTTTTAATGCTACTCCTGGGAGCACTGAAGGTAAATATGTTAATTTGACTTCAATCATGGTTTAGGAAAAAAAGCACACTGTATTAGTTTAGGGTACCAAGTCTTAAAACTATTCATGCATTTCTGCATATTTTATACTCAGCAAATAAAGTTCCAACAAGACTGTGAAATTATTCTGAGTAAGCAATAATGAGGCGTGTATTATATAAACCTCATACTAATGGTAATGTATTATTAAAATTTAAAAATTATAGCAGCCACATTTCAAAAAGAGTCCTACAGCAATTTTTCTTCTTTTAAGAGCAAAGGGAACATTTGTAGGACTGAAGTCTGAGGTATCACTGGTTTTATACATTCTATAGACAGTAACCATTTACTAAAGCTATCCTACACATTCTTCTGGAAAACCTTATTCTTTGACAATTCTGTAATTATCTCTTCCCAATTACACCACCATTTCTATGATAGCTACAGTGAGGAGTCATGTCCACCTGTTTATTACATAGTACCCGGACAGAGAAATTGCCTTGGTTTCAACTGAAGTTCGTAGCCACAATACATTTCACAGACTGATATTTCAAGGAAATGTATTTCCCAACACAGATTAGGAAGCAGAAAAATCAACAGTGCTACACATTTGTATTTCTCACATTGTTTTAAGAACTATCAGACCCTTGAATTCTTTCAGTGAAGATACTCACTTTTTTGGTATCTCAACTAAGTTGAAAGGAGGACAGAAATCAGAAAAGGAAGTAACATCGCATATTTGTGTGCATCCTGGCCAATGCGATTGCTCTCTACAGCATGCTCTTTAGTGCTTTTTCCAGTTCAGAGAATAACATGGTATGCTGGTACCAGGTAGCAAATGTAAAAAACTGAGATGGGAGTGGGGGGTAATAGGTGCCTATTTAAGAAAAAGCCCCCAAAATCGGGACTGTCCGTATAAAATCGGGACATCTGGTCACCCTAGTACTAGGTGCCTGACACCACTTAAAAAACTCAACCACCAACAACCTCCAAAATAAGACATTATATAAATACTCAGTAACTTGAGCGACAGTCTGCCACAGGTAGCAGTGGAAGCACCATTCCATAGTCTAACAGACCTCATTATTTGGAAATTCTTCCTATTTAACAAAATCAAAAATGTAGGCTGGAAAACATTATCATGTTACGCCTTCCTTTATTTGCCTTGGACCATCCCAAGGAATTTCTTGCCCTACTTGGTATAAGAACCTTTCCAATATTAACAGATTGTTATGTCACCCCCACAATGTGACACCAAGTTATATATATTCAGTTCTTTAATCTTTTCTTGTAAGTCAGTGGTTTCCAGACCCTCAATCCATTTTGTTATGCTTCTCTGCAGTACTTCTCAGTTCAAGTGGCATCTTTTTTATATTGATATGTTCATCATTGCTTACTGTATAGATGAAGCCACAGAAATGTCTACCACTCTCTCTCTCTTACGTGCCTCTGGTGTCCACTGATGTATGTTAGTATACTTACAAATCTGGGGAAATAGACTTCAGGTGTCAAAGAACTATAGAAGAGGGGTTCACTTCAAAGGTTATAGGAGAAGTAGTACCAAATTTCTATGTCAGATATATAAAATAGCATTCAAGTACATTATCTGAAAGATACAGAAATATCACATTGATAAATTTTATAATAGTGTCGTGATCTTGGGAATCTGTCTATGTCTATTGGAAAACAATCACAACTGTACATACAAAATGATGGAGTCTAAATTAGCTATCACCAAGAAAGATCTTGGAGTCACTGTGGACATTTCTCTGAAAACATCTGCTCAAGGTGCAGAGGCAGTCAAAAGAGCGAACAGAATGTTAGGAACCATTAGGAAAGGGATAGATAATAAAGACAGAAAATATCATAATGCCACTCTGTAAACCCATGGTATACCCATCAATACTGCATAAAGTTCTGGTCATCCCATCTCAAAGAGATATATAGAATTAGAAAAACTATAGAGAAGGGCAACAAAAATGTTTAGGGTATGAAACAGTTTCCGTATGGGGAGAAATTAAAAAGACTTGGACCATTCAGCTTAGAAAAGAAATAACTAAGGGAGGATATGATAGAGGTCTATAAACTCATGAATGAGGTGGAGAAAGTGAACAGCGAAGAGTTATTTATCTATTCACATAACACAAAAACCAGGGGTCACACAATGAAATTAACAGGCAGCAGGTTTAAAACATAAGAAAGTATGTCTCACACAAAGCACAGTCAACCTATGGAACTCGCTCCCAGGGGATGCTGTGAAGGCCAAAAGCCAGAAGCTGGGACTGGATGACAGGGGATGAATCACTTGATGACTGGTATGTTCACTCCCTTTGAAGCCTCTGGCACTGGCCATTGTCAGAAGATAGGATACTGGGCTAGAAGGACAATTGGTCGGAGTTCCCAGTATAGTCATTCTTATGTCCAACTTATTTGCAGTATTGTTGTAGCCGTGTTGGTCCCAGACTATGAAAAAGACTAGGTAGGTGAGGTAATATCTTTTATCGGAACAACTTCTGTTGATGGAAGGTACACTCTGCTTCTTTCCCCAGATCTGAAGAAGGGCTCTGAGTAACTCAAAGGCTTGTACCTTCTAGCAACAGAAGCTGGTCTAATATATTACCTCACCTACCTTGTCTCACTCTATGCATAACTTATAAATTCTGGTTGATGTAACTGAAGTATCCCAGAATACCTCGGTATATGTGAAATCAGCTATGTGCTGTCAAGGTTGTGCCTTGCATTCCCCAGACCAGGAAAAATAGAGTCATCAAGGTTAATGACTGAACTATGACCACTGAACAATGGGTATGCTAAGGAGTTCTGCCTGTGGTGGGAAACCAGTTCAATCAAGTTTTGCATGCAGGGCTGGGGTCAGAAGAGTGGAAAATCTCTGAACAAGAGGACAAGAAACCAAGGTATTGATGCTAGCAGAACCTGTTTTTAAAAGATTTTTAAAAGATTCAGATTTGAACACATGTTTTTCTCCCATGGTCAAATCTTCTTGCAAACAGAAAGATGGTTCTGGATTGACTAGGTGGCTAGTCCTGGAAATTACCAGATTGGAAGATATCCTGGGACCTTTCCTGGCAACCATTACAAATTGGAGTCCTTTGGTGCCACTGTAATAGAAATAAACAACATGGACATACTGTTTGGCTTATTTTTCCCTTGTATTCATCTTTTGTTACAAATCAAAAGGAGCCTCTGGAGGGTGTATTAAAAATTCATACCTTACAAACATGTAAAAAAAATTTAGTTGCGTCAGTGAATATCAGGAACTGCTTAAAGGACCCATAGCAATGTTATAAGGCTACACATTTAATCTGCTAAAGGCTCCATCCTCACACACAAAGCACTAACTGAGCACATTATGGATTAACTTCTCTACATGTTTCTTTCAGGAAAATAGAACACTCAACCAGCTTGGAGGCAATGCAAATCTATTTAAAAAGGCAATTCTTGTAAGTCAGGGATCGGCATCCTTTGGCATGTGTCTCGCCAGGATAAGCACCCTGGCAGGCTGAGCTGGTTTGTTAACCTGCCGCATCTGCAGCTTTGGCCAATCACGGTTCCCAGTGGCCATGGTTTGCTGTACCAGGCCAGCAGGGATGGCAGGAAGCGGCGGCCAGCACATCCCTCAGCCCGCGCTGCTTCCCGCCGCCCCCATTGGCCTGGGACAGCAAACCATGGCCAGTGGAAGCCGCGATCGGCTGAATCTGCAGACGCGTCAGGTAAACAAACTGTCCCAGCCTGCCAGGGTGCTTACCCTGGAGAGTTGCGTACCAAAGGTTGCCGATTCCTGTTGTAAGTAATAGAATTTTGAAATTTCGTTTAAAAGATAATGTTCTTATGCCAAAGTTCAGTCCAGAACAGGAGTAATATGGGTACATTAATTCACTGAAATAGAAGGATTTCAGGAAAAACATCCTTAGGTTAAGATCTATTTGATCGTGGAATAGTCTCCAACAGTGATGAAAACCTTACAGCATTTAACAGACAGGACAGAGCATTGGAAAATTTACTACAGGGAAGGGGGACAGACTAGGTCACCTAGAGTCTCTCTCTTTGCTGCTTTTAACTTTATGATTTATAACAGAGATGTTAAAGACCCTAGTTTCTTAGTGGTTTCCAAGAAACATTTATATTATTTACAGAAATAGACCTATGCAGAGGAAAAACTAGTTACAATTGATAGAAAATGTTCGGTATTACATAAGAAACTATTAAACAAAAACATTGGTGAGGAGTTTTAAAGTTGAGACGGTAAAAGATCACATCTCTTTGTATAATCAGATTCAGAACTGTTCAAACTGGGCAACGTACCTTAGCTTCCCAGAACGAGTCTGATGGAAAGGGGACCAAAAGGAAGCTGGACTGTCCTGTAAGGCCAGCTACTTAGCATGGCACTGTGACCTTTTTGTAAGTGCGCTAAGTGCACCCACTGAGAAGGAAATTCAGCTTCGGAGAATTTCTGCATCTCAGCTAGGAGGAACACTGTTTTCTACTCCAATTTTCTGCTGTATCTTCATGCCTGATAAATCTGGTCATTAGGTGTCCTGAAAAGGTGGAAGTGAACGGTAGAACAAGCTGCTGAATCAAAAGCAGAAGGCTTCCCTTTACAGTAGGAAAAACAACACTTCTACAAACCATCATGAAAATGGCAATTAAGTTACCTTTCAAGAGGGTTTTTTCACATCTCAACTCACTTGGATCTCAACTCCTTGCAACCTCATCACCATACCCTCTGGTGCTTGGAAAGAGACTGCTTTTGAGAAACAAGAACCAGCATGCCAGGAGGTAAATTGGAGAATCATTCACTCCAGGAGAGGATCTCCATACAGCAAAATATCATTGCTACTGTACACTGAATTTTTTCAGAGCTTCAGCCAGTAGACTCCCGTTTTCTAATACCAAATGCAGTTTACCTTTGAAGGGGGATATATTTTTATACATTCCAATTTAGCCTGACAACCTCTCTTATGCTATTATAGAGAAGCATTAGAATGATCTACACGGGGGGAAGAAGACAATCAAGATCTTAACAGTATCACTGCACTAGACATTACAGACTCCAGCCTGCCAATGAAAATGGAATTAGACCAGCACCATCACCACTGTTCATTTCATTGGATAAATCTACACAAACCGAACTATTGTAGAAACCCATTGTACTCCAGGCTATTCTATACATCACAGAGCTTAAAAACATTTGCTATCTTTCTCATTTCTAGAGGGAGATGAAACAGACATATTTATATTAGAGTTTGAAATGCAGAAAACTACCATTCTAATTCTCATGCCATTCTCTTGATATTTTTTCCCAGAAGGAAAAACAGAAGATGCTTTCCATAAGCAGAGGATTTCAGCAGCTAATTTTACTATCACTTATGGTCAACTTTATGACTAAGATTTCATGCTGACTATATTAATCCTGTCAAATTTCAGAGAGCGAGAGAAACAATACTGTATATTTTATGGGTGCAATAACTTAGCCATTAGACATGCATGCTGACATGAAAGTAATCAAACTGATTTTTCCCCATTACAATGAAGAACTTTGTATGAGCAAATAGTCTTTCTGGCACAGGACTGAAAACCCCAAGGACCTTGCACACAACTCAGGAAATTAGGAAATCACCATAAGACATAGCTCAGAAATTTGGGCATTCTGCTTACTCACATGTTATTTTCACTAAAGCAGAAAGGAACATATTAGTCAATCAAATGATCAACAAAAGACAATGCAAGGAATAAGTTGAGGTTTACAAAGAAATGCAGACATTACAGAAGATGCAATTAATTATTTTTCCAGGATCAAGGGCTCCATTATTCCTCTTACCTAGAAAGAGGCAATGATCTCCTTATAAAATATAGTAACTCATCCTCTGCATTTAAAAATAAAAGTACTTCACTATCAGAAGGAGACTAAGATCAAATGGTGAAGGGGATAAAGTTTATGACACAGAATTCATTCCTGCTAGGAGCTCTCCTCAAGAGCCAATGCTGCACTTTTGCTGAGTGACCTAGAAGTATAGGTGGACATATGGATGTGAAGTTATGGAGGGCTCAAGCTTGGGGACTGATCTCACACTTTCCAGAGGTCCTGACACAGACAGGTTCCTATGCGGAACATGGTCAGTTAACTAGTTCTTCAGTATTGTAGGATTAGGCTGCCACTGTCATCCCAATAGATTCTGCAGCTCTGAATCAGCTGCCTGCATAAAAGTCATTTTTTGCACGGGAAAACAACGTCAGAGGCAGCTTATTCCCAAGGTTTGGAGGAGGACTTCGATCTACAATTTAAAAAACCTCCCACACAAACAAAGAGGGGGGGAGGGGAGTAGCCATCGGAAGTGAAAAACTAAATCATGCTCCAGGATGAAGAATCCTCCCCTCTGAGAAGTCATCTTTCAGCCATTAGAACTCCCACCTGTGCTATTTCAGACACGGTCTCCTTAAAACACAGAGTTTGTGTCTAGTATCAGGATCAAAGGTCAGCAGTAAATTAGAGAGCCTTTTAGGTCAAAAGTTCAGTTGAGAAAGGAAGCTTAGTTTTCAACTTGACCTTTCCTCCACTCTTTCAAGCTTGACAGAATAAATGCTGAAGTGGTACTTTTAGCTTTGGATCCTGGTACTCTTGTCCATTAACCTGCAGACAGAGTCAGCAATCTGTATTACTAGAACTTTCTCCTCTTCAGCATCCTCATTTTTCTGCCAGAGCTAGGTGAATGGCTCACAAAGTGTAAGAACCTGCTGCGATTCATTTTGTATGTTTAAGATAGTATCTTCTTCCGGTCTTATAACTATAAGGACAATTTGAAAAGTCATTACTGCTCTTAGCATTTTGAAATCTTACAGAAAAGTTTGGATAGATTTATAACTAGTGGAGTATATAAAAATGTAAACCTGTTTTGAATACCTTCTTGGACTCAACCAATTTTTAAAAAAATATTTTAAAATGAATTTTGAAATGGGGGAAATTTTGAACTCTAGCCTCTTACTATACTAATAAAGTCCACCCACATTTGGAAGTGGTACACACTTCTCCAGAACCTCCTTTTTACCCTAGTTCAGCATTCCTGCTTGTTCTTTGCTTCCATCTATTTTTCTTCTCTTTTAGCTCTCTTATTGGGACATGATTCAATATCAAACATTTTGTGGCTTCACTACCCTCTGATTTCAATGAGAAGGACTATCTCTAACCACTGTTTGTGAAGGATTTTTGAATTGTCTTGCCACTTATTTCTGTACTTTGAGCTTTCACAATTAAAAAAGTTTAAATAGCTCCACTATTACACTAAGGCATCATGTTAAAACTGTATGAAGCACCTGCATGACTGGAGTCCAGTATAATAAAATGTATTTAACGTTGTCTAAAATCTTGTTTGCATTAGTCTATAATGGCAGCATTATTCAACAGTGTCATTTCTTACACAAACAAACTTTGAAGGTGTCTTAAAGGCACAAAAATAAGGAAATTGGGATTCAAGGCTGAAACTTTAACCTTAATTCACCTTATTGTGTTTGGGAATTCTAGAGTTTCAAAATGGTATCTAGGAATATTGTAAACTTCGGGTCAAGGGAGTGAACTCATGGAGTTTTAGCCTTTGGTTTCCTTGCATTTGCCAGCAGCTTAATTATAAGTAATTTAAAAACAATGGTGGTCTGATAATCATAGTACATTCAGGATTGGACCTCTAGTCCAGTAAAGTCCATTACAAACACCCACTCACATTATCTACCTAATCTTTTTTAAAAGGTCATTTTAAAGCTTACTGTTCATGGAGCACCTTTAAAGCTCTTTTAAATTGGGCAAAAAGCAGTTAATGAAAAAGTGGTATATATAGATTGGTGTCATTAAATAGTTGTATTAAAAAAACAAAGTGCCTACACAAGGCCTCTCCCAACCAAACCAAAGCACAGTGTATTCTTTTTACAATCCACAGTAAACAGAGCTGGCCTATAGGCCAACAATATACGAACACTTACCAAACTGTTACAATCAGTAGTATTTGTGATGTATAAACAGCACATCTTTGGAATAAAAAGGTCATCTAATATACAAAGTCTAAAACATTGTCTTGTATCAACCTCTGGCCAGTTCTACTTTTCAAACAAAGATCACAAGTCAGCACATGACATACGATAGCCAGCCAAAAATTAATTTCACTTGAACTTGTAGACCCTTCAGTTACCAAGAAGAGCACAATCTGCATAATCTTGAGTAGACACAACTGGACATCTGATTGTTGAAACATGGCAATTGTTTCGGGGACACTGCTGTAAGAGCATTCCCAGATACTAGAAGTGATTTTGACACAAATTATTTCAAGAGATAAGCATGTTATTCATCAAAGAATCATTGGAGCAGAATTATCTCAAAACTACTTGAAAGTTACACAAAACACGAAAATTTATAGTTTTGCAAGTGTATCAGAAGTCTCCCAAGAGAGGCAGTGAACAATATCAATGAGTTTCTCATGACCTTACAGCGATTGCCATGACAACACAGTCTCAATCCTCCAAACATGGATATTCATTTGCACTAGTGTGATTTAGAATAATTAGAGTGAGATTCTCTGAGCTCGGGAGACAAGGAGTGACAAAGCAAATGGAGATGGTAATGCTGTACAACGATTCACGAAAGCAACGTCTGAATTTCAAAGGCTGAGGAAAGCAGTCCCAGATTTAAATGTAAAGAGAGGAAAAAAAACCCCAACACTCTTCAGAGCTGTGTGACCTAATTCATAAAACACGTCATCAGTTAGAAAAGCTTTTAAATAAAACATTAAGCTAGAAGTAATTTTAAACCTTGTAGATTTTATTTACTCAATTATTTTCTAATACTTCAAGAATAACTTCAAGAATAAATATAAAAAACCCACAACCACGAGTTTCATCTAATTCTTTGCAAAAGAAATGAAGACATTTTATACTAAACAAAATATCCCCACTATGCCAGACATGAGATCATTTTTTTCTTGAAACTTTATTTTCTATAAGTTGTAGGAAATTCTTCGAGGTTTTAATACCTTCTTTGGGCTGAATTTAATTGTCCATTCGGAGGTTAATTTCTTAAGTAAAGATTTATGAACTCCTAACTACTTTTCTGTGCTGTTTAGAAACAAAGTGGTATATACTGTCCATTAGATTCAGAGCAAGGGAGTAGAATGTCTGACTCCCATTAGAAGACCAGTTGGAGAACAGCTCACAGGGTGGGGTTGGGGTATCACTGCAGAATTTCACTGAATTTGTGCAAAGACCCATTTTTCCATGTCACAGTCATGCATAGTGGAACCTATGGCAGTCGTCCTGTTAATTTAACTGCAATTTTCATACAACTACAAATAACACATTGACTTCAATGGTGAAATATATATTTTTTTCTTGATTTATCTGACCAAAAAGGAGAACTCCAAAAGGCACAGGAAAAAGTACTCCAAAATTACTAAAGTAATTACATTCTTCTAGAAGCATCGTACTGTAATTCATTATAGAATAACCTGTGCTAAACATTATTATAATTCATTTCCAAGACACCTTTTATTACACATACTCACAAATTAAACTGGCCTGGAATAATTATTTATCCTGCTCAGAATCTGCATGAACAATTGAGATTTGGACTCTGTTAGTCAGGAAAATACTTTTCCTGCCTCCCCGCACAAAAGGAATTTGTTTTTCTCATTTTAACCTTAGTTTTTTAGCTGTATGATACATAGCACTGCATCTAAAATGTGCAGTTGTAATGCAGGTGTGGTAGGGCTTTATAATCAACAGTAGAGCAGCCAAGGCTTGTCTACACTTCAGTTGTGTTGTGGGTTAAGTAGAGATATTAACCGTTAAAGGACCTTGCATCCACAAACAAAATATTTTGTTGTGGATCGCTTGACCTTCAGATGCATGGTAACACCACCTCCTTGGAAGCGTGTTTTCTCAGGTGTGGGACGATTTTCCCTGCAGCAAAGTATGTGTGGCTACTAAGCTCATTATTACCCTGCATGTTGGCAAACTGGGTAATGGAGGAGCATAAATAGGGAAAAACAAAGGGAGAGAGTTTGATGATTAATATTGCAAGTGCCCTTCTCAGAAATACTGTAAATTAAACTTTATTTCTATATGTTGCAGACTTGGGTACAGATATTTGCCTCACCTATAAAAACTGTAATTTGGAGTCTAGGAAATACCACCTGTATTTTTAAAGAATTTTGAAACATATTCCTTGGCTACCAAGGTTGGTTTGGTGAGCGTTTTGCTTCTCCCTCATCCCCATTTGATAATATGATGACATTACTTAGACTAAAAAGAATGTGATGTCTCACTATGCAACCAACTGAGCAGTCACTTTTTCTTCATACAGGTCAAGGACCGTGGCACGTTTTCAGATTGTCCTAAAAGTGAAAAAAGTTCAGTATTTTAGGTCAAAATTGAATGTCAGAATCTGTTATAATCTAGTATTCTGAATAACTTTTATTTTAAATGAATGTCATTTGAAAATTAGAAATACAGCTACTGTATGCAGGAACAGCATTTTGTGATCTGGTGCTTCAGCACAGTTAGAAGGAACAAAATTTAAAGGACATGCAGAGATTATAGTACCCAGTATAGAAATGTAATTACCTCTGGGGTGCAGCACAAGCAGCTGTTTAATGGCACACTGCAAAAGTACAGCAACAGTTTATGAAAACTAAAGGGGACTTTTGTATCCAACTGAAAATGCACAGGAAATTTAGGAAGACAGAGATCATCTGCCTAAGTGAGACGTTAGCCAGGAAAGCAAGGTTAACACCAAATACTTTAAAACGAAATGCAAAGGGATATGTAACAATCAGGTCCTTGGTTTGTATGTATTAGCTGAGAGATAGCAATTCCAACCATACCACACATCCTTACACAGTGATTTTGCACTGGTTCAGTACTGATTCAGAGGAAAGCGCACCATCTAAAGATTCATGAACACCACTTCCTCACTTAAGTTATGATCTGGAAAGGTAAAAGCAGTTGACGGTATGACTGCCAGTCATATCCATGATTGTTTATCAGTGTTACAGAAGTAAACAAATGCAGAGTCGAATGTCTGACTGGAAGCAGAGAAAGAGGGGAGATTTATAGTTTGTCATATTGAAAATGGAATGTATATGTAACATTTCAATGAGCGTGCCATGAGAGAATTAACGTTCAACTCTTAAAATATGCTTAACGGTGTTCCTTTAAAGTCTATAAAAGGAAACATTTATGAAACACACAAACCCAGAAGATAAAAAATTCCTCTCTGCCACCGTATTTAGGTTAAAACATCTTACTACCTTAATTCATTCTGCGACACAAAGTTTTTTTTAAACTGGATTTATTTCTTTCACAGTAATTAATTATGTAGGTCCCACTGTATATCTAAATATTCAATCAGTGATGCATTACAAGGGGTGCATTTGTTTTCACGAGATGCCCAAGGCAGGCCATAGGAAGCATGAGGCAGAGCCAGTTGTTAGAGCCAATTGTTGTAATCACTCACTAGTATAATTATCACATCATATCCACACCCTGGGGCCACTTTTAGGATATTAAAGTTCTCTTCTGTGCTACCAAAATATGTATTTCATGTGGGCAAAAGGCATAAGTGCACATATCCAGCCAAGCTCTGTGGTTCATACAGAATGTCCCTCAGACAATCTAGATTCTCTCTCAATGAGAGCTTCTTTTAAACATACAAATGCAGATGTATCTGCCTATTTCTTTGTATATTAAAGCAGAAAATAAACTAGGTTTAGTATTCATCCATTAACAAGAAAAACTCTGCAGCTAGACCTAGCGCCGTCAATGTCCGAACATTCAGCTGAAGTTGCTTGATGAATGTTGTTATTTCCAGGCTACTTATTTAAGTTAGTTTGATTTTAAAACATCAAGTTATCTAGCCATACACACAAAAATCATGTGAAAAGTTTCTTGGCAGGTGAAAAAAACACATTTTTTTCATGACGTGGTACTTCAATGACCAATCAGAATTTTACTGATCTTTCTCAGTCACTTATGTGTTGAGATATAGCCTGTGAAATTTCAGTCCAAAAGCTACAGTTTTAAGTGCCTGAAAAATTGGGTCTTACAGTGAAAATATCTTCTTAATCTCACTGTAAATCATGAGCCTATAGAGATTTTAGCTATTTAAGTAGTTCATAGCCTTTGTGAAAGAGAGTCTGTTTTAATCAGCCATTAATCTATTGTCTGGGCAAACTCTGCGTCTGGTTCCTAAAATGATCCTCTGCTTTCATTTTAGTAAAGACTCTTGTTCATATACCATGAAAGGGAGTAACTTTGAACAATGCTAATTTATAGTAAAATATACGGTGTGAAAACCTGACTCCACTAAAATCAATAGAAAAACTGCCATTGACTTCAATGAGGCCAGGATTTCATCCAAAATGTGCTGATGCTGAGAAATGAGCATAAGCAACCCAAGATCCCAATCCTGGAACAAGTTCTGTGCATGAACCCCCTTGTGACTGTGCAAAGCTCAAGGCAGTATTAGGGCTTCAGTGCGCGATCTACTAAAACTGTACCAACCCCTCAGCCTTTAGAGTAGTTTAAACTGGCTACATCTATAACAATAATATTGGCTACTAATAATGTGTTGATTTTACAGTATTAGTACATTTTACCATTAACAAAAAAAGCTACATGCTCTATTGGTAGTGGTAGTGGCAGTGGCACCTGTCCATTAGGAACGGGACTGAAACCATCAAATCATTTCAGAGAGCAATGAACAGCCATTAAATCAGTGGTGGGCAACCTGCAGCCCGTCAGGGTAATCCACTGGCAGGCCAATGTTTGTTTACATTGACTGTCCGTAGGCATGGCCGCCCGCAGCCCCTAGTGGCTGCAGTTTGCTGTTCCTAGCCAATGGGAGCTGCAGGAAGCAGTGGCCAGCATGTTCCTGCGGCCCGTGCCACTTCCTGCAGCTCCCAGGGGCTGGGAACGGTGAACCGTGGCCACTGGGAGCTGCGGGCGGCCGTACCTGTGGATGGTCAATGTAAACAAACTGTCTCGCAGCACAGCAGTGGATCACCCTGACGGGCTGCATGCGGCCTGCCCACCACTGCATTAAATGGCAACAACTTTTGGTCAGAACCTACTTGGGCTGGATACAGAACAACCACTTAGAAAGGAAAAATTCCTGTCCATTACCAGCTCCAAGAGATGCGATATCCCAACCTCCTCTATTTTAAAATTCATACTTTATCATCTGGGGTTGAAAAAATCCAGTAGAAAGGCACAAACGGATTGTGCTAGTAAGCAGAAAAACTGTTACATCTTCTAAATGAAATTTTGCCAAAAGCTTCTGCACATTTTTTGTGTCACGCTTTGCATTATGAAGGAAATTTCTTTTTAGAAGAACAGGAGAATGATTTGCATAATATTCTTTGCAAGTTAATATCAGCCGCTGATAATGATCTCTGCATAATGCAAAAACGTTTGAGAAGACTGTTACAACACTAAGTAATCATATTTTAAATTATGTTTCCCTTTATAGAAAGGTGTTGCAAAAACACACAGACATGAAATCTGTCTGTTGAAGCCTTAAGAACCACCTGACCATCTTCCCACTATTCTACTGTTACATATTGCAACACTGGCTTTCAAAATCTTACAAAACAAATTATACTGCAACAGTCTGGCTTCACAGAAGGCAGAGCTTTTTCCTGTGTTGATGCTACTGCACATTAGATTTCACAAGAGCTTCTGATGCACTGTATAAATTAAAGGAAGATCAAGAACTTAAGTTCTAATACAAGGCTATACCAACTAAGGCCCAGATTTTTCCATCCCTGCTCATGTTGAGTAGAACTTTGCCACTGATCTAAATGGGACTGCTCCTAAATCATGCTACTCCCCAGCCAGAATAAGCGAGGCAGAATCTAGACCCACTTTACTTGTTATCTGCCAGGTTGTTTTAGCTCACCACTGTCCCTTAAATTTCTCCGTGTGTAATAAACCATTTTAGTAAAAGTGGACAATGTGACCAGACACCAATAATTGATCATAAAACCATCTCCAGAGCACAAGAAATTAAAACTGCACAACCACCACCACTTTCCTCCGACTGAATGAACCTGTTCTCATGTGCAAATGCATACTACAAACAACGTGTGCACGAAAAAAAAGATATCCTCTCTGACCACAAACAGCTTCACAAACCTCTTTATAAGGGTTAGGTGTATCTTATCCAGGCAAAAAAGACCTCAACACTTCTTACCAACATCATGGTTATGTATCTCCTTAGGCTAGGAACTTAAAGATACTCTTTAACCAAATATACAGGATAACATTCCATTCAGATGTGGGTATAGACCAAGTATATCTGTTAACCCACACCAACAGGAATCTAATACATTCTCATGTTCAATGCATAATGTGAGACTAAGATTTAATACCCATAACCTATCGTTTAAAAATGAACTAACCTTCTCTGGTCAAGAGTAAAAACCTAAATACACACTCAGAAAGATATCAAGAGCTAAATCTTACCTCAGACTAACCCACACATAAAATCACATACTTCTATTAGCAAAGCAGGACAAATATATTTCTAACTGTATGTACAATATAATGACCTCAGACTCAATTTACTACAAAGGCTGTATTCTGCAGAATTTAAATTGATACAATTCCAATAAATACTCTTGAAATCAAATGTCCTCAGAGCCTGCCTGTATCATCTTCAGAATCAGTCAGGGAAATAAATTCACTTGACCATCAACCATTCCCCCAGAACCTTAGCGGGTACTACAGGCATAAGCCAATTTCAAACCCTGATAAACATTTTTGGCCACTCACAAAGGCAAAACTAAAATTAAACAGCTGAGCTACATAGCCTGGGCACAATGCAAACTGAGATTTTCTAGTATTAAAACTCTGCTTGCAATTCCTGTTGCTTTTCATATTAGATTTTGCACTCGATGCAGAAGTTGTAACAAATAACTGTACCTGTTCTTTACCCCTTTTTGCACCCTTGTTGTTAGTGGGTATGAAGTGAACAACTTCCCTTATTCCATTAAGGTCTCAAACATTCAAGAACTACAAGCAGCCTCAAGATCCACATCTAGGGTGACCAGACAGCAAGTGTGAAAAATCAGGATAGGGGGTGGGGGGTAATAGGAGCCTATTTAAGAAAAAGCCCCAAATATTCGCACTGCCTCTATAAAATCAGAACATCCGGTCACCCTATCCATACCCCAAACTCTCTTTTATACCCATAATCCTTAAATCACAGATTGCTAGGCAAATTCCCCACGCTTTCTATTTGGCACTTGAGACCAGTTAACATGAATGAATTCTCTACTCCCTTTTTCAGATTAAAAAATGTATAAGTATTATATCTGAAGAGCTGGTTTTGGACTCCAGCAAAGAGACCTGATTGCCTAAACTTGCCAATACCTCACACCGAACAAATGAAATGCACTGGGGATTAAATGCCAACAACGTGGTCATTGCATTACAACACATGAGTAAGACATGATTGGTCCTCCAAGAAATCACTGAAGTTTTCTTCAGAAGGCCTGAAGATGTCACAGGCCTCATGCAAGTCCAAGATGGCTGCTCACCTAATTTGGAGGATTACACAGTAACATACACAACCTTAAAGTCTTCAATGCAGATATATTTCCATGGCAAAACAAGTTTGTGATTCTGCTGCTTCACCCAAAGCAGATGGGAGATAACCAGTTCTCCTCTTTTGTAGTTTACAGATTTCAGCTTAGGATGTTTTACTCATGTTTGCAGCATAAATGGTAACAGGGTGGAGTGTTCCATTTTACTCTGCAATAATCCAGCTCTCTCATCAGGATATATTCATCCTTTGACTCTGTAGTTTATTCACCCGCACACCCATCCTATCAATTCAATACTCTATCCAGATGCTGAGAATGACAGTTCAGTTCTTTAGCAAAGGATCTGTATTTACTACTTCTCTAATATCCTATAGTAGGTTTAGATGACTCAAGACTTAATTATACAAAACAAAACATCACAAAAGAACTTTTAAGAATTTAATATGTTTAAATTTGGGACTAAACAATAGAGTGTTCTGGATGATCGAGAGGCTTGATAATGTTAAACTGAACAAGTACAGTCTGCTATACTGAAGAGGACATGGCAAGATTCCTAGGAACTGTCTGGTAAGTCAAGAAGTTCTGTGGTTCGATTCATCATGCAGCCTGTACATTAGTCAATCGTACTCCTTAGTCTATTCTGGAGAACAGGAAAAATGATGGCTCCATTCCAAATATTGTGTACTCTGAGGAAACCCTAATAATCACTTAACACGGCTCTTGTAAAACCTCAAGAAACACTGAAACTCTTCACTATTTTGGAGGAAAAGATGAGGTAATTACTGCAAATAATTCTTTGCCATTCTATTATAACCGTCCCACATAGATCTTAAAACAGTTTACAGACAATCTGCAATACCCCATATTACTATTCTCATTTTACACTTGGGTAAACCGAAGAACAGAAGGAGTGATCCATGTCCTGTCAGAGAGTCAACAACAGAGACAAGAACAGAACTCCAGGATTCTGACTTCAAGTCCTCTGTTCTAGCCCCTGAACACCACTCTCTCCCCGAAAGAGCTGTACACTTACTGGTGAGATACGCAGGCCTTGCCCAAGAAGCACTGGCATCTGCATCTCTAATTGCGATTAACAGGAGTTGCTGGTGAGCAGTGCCTATCAGGCTCAAGAAATTAGTAAACAAAATTTAACGTATTATCTCAAGCTATACAACATTTTCAAGGTTTTTCGTTCCCTCTGCTACATTTCAAAACATGATTATTCTGTTCTTTTTTAAAATCTGAATTAAAACAAAAGTCAAAGCTTTGTCTCTTAATCAGAAGTTAGGGAAGAAGTCATAATAGCCCCATTCATCAAAAGCAAACTTGGTGAAGCAGTGGGTACAGCTTATATTCATAAGGAGAGAATGAAAAACACTGAGCTGAGGAAGAGTTAAGGGACAGAAATAGAAGACAGCCCTCTAAAATATTTTTTTTTAGCAACATAACTGGCTATGCTGTTTTCTCTTTGTTTACCTTCTATGGAAAGCAATATAGAAAGCCAAAGTAATACACCCAACTACTTTCTTACGAGCTTTGCTCTTTTTAAACAAAATCCAATTATAGAACAACTTTCTCAGCAGGGGTCAGTATAGAATAAAAATCACCAAAGTTAACATACACAAGACCAACAAAGATTAATGTCTACATGGTTTCAAAAGTAGTTCAATGCAGATTTCATTAACATTTTAATTGTAATGTACATCTTTTTAATCTTCTTTCACCCTAATGGTTTTATATGAGAAAAGAAAAGAAACAAAGAATAAAAAAACTGCTGACAACAAAAAATCAGCATGCAAAATTTAACAGAAGGAACTTAGTGCTGTAATGGGAAATGAATTAGATGTTGAAAACTGTGTTAATGTTGCATTAAAGTAGAAATTGAATTTCTTGACTGTTCCATGAAAACAAAGTTAAGGTTGCAACTTTAAGTCTGTCCCTTTCACAGACACACTACAATAAGATTGTTCATTATAAGACAATAGAACATGTACATCTAAAGTTTAAAAAAGGGATAGTTAAAACATTGCACTGTACAGTTTAATTTATTTACAGAGCAGCATCTTAGGAGGAGAGTTCTATTCTTCTTCTTCCTGTTGTCTATTACATTATGCTTTTCAGTAAATTTAGTATTTCTCCCTGTTGTATGAGCATATAAGTATGCAAAGATAAAAGGTCACACACACTTAGGTCTTTTTTCCATTGTACAACCAAGGTTGGATGATAAAGTAGAGTAGAGCAGGAATAGGTATTTATACCAATGTTTGATAAGTGCAAATGGAGCTACACTGGAGCATCAGAAATGGCGTAAAACTTGCAGAGATGCATCTTTACCTGAATGTCCAGCCCTCAGAACAAAAATCATCTAGGATGAAAATCAGCATGAGAAATTTCAGCACAAACTATAATTGTGTATAAGCTATGAAAATACAGGTTTTCAATAAAAGTGCCCTCTCAACCATAACTATAATGAAAACAGGTATGCATAAGTTCGTTACACAGGAATAAATATAGGTTGCAAAGTTTGATGTGCTCAATGTAAAATACAGAAAAGTTTCCAAGTAAGCAAACATCTAATGAAGGATTGTCCTTATTTGTGAGGATTCTAGTCCATCAATGAACTGAACCACAAACCTCTGCATCCGACAGAAAGGAGAATCTGCTTGTTCTCTCCCTAAAATGACTAGCCGCGCCCTGTAAACAGCAGGCTGGCACACAATGCTTCATAGACCTTTTTCCCTTGGAAGTATTTAATCCAACTGCTTGCCAAACCTAGTTATGTCTAGCTTTCAAAAACAAGTGACGTTAAGCATTATCAAACCAACGTAACCCACCAAGTCTTTCAAGCACACAGCTGTTGTCTTTCAAACAGAAATTTCTGTAATTCCAATAATGTATTAATGCACCTGGGTGGTACTGTATCTGTCATATCATAATTTGAATATGGGGCTCAGCACCTTGCAGAGACAGGAACTCAGAAGACAAATGCTATCCCCACCATAACTTTGGCATTGTTACATTGACACTACAATATGTTCTTCTTGACACCTCTAGAAGGGGTTATATTTTCCACCCTAACTCTGTTTTTTCTAGTGCATCACATAACTACAGTATCCTGTGGCATAGGGAACTGGCATGCAAAACACATATCCGCACACAAAGTACGTAGCTTTAGGCTGCCACATGTCTCTCTAATAAATATTGTGGTGTTAAAGCATTTATGGAAAGAAATCATTGGTGGCGCTGGACGACACGACCCCTTTCCATACAAGCGTTCAAACCCACTATCTTGAGATAGCACAGGCTCTGTCATATTTAACTTACAATTCTTTGCACATGCTATTCTTCAGTTTGCTGATGAATTTTTGCCTCCAGACTCCCAAGGATGGAAAACATCTGGCTCCTCTCCCTAAATCAATAGAATCCTCAAAGAGCTCTGATTGCTACAAATTAGTTGCTACAAAGTGAGGTGAATTTTTTGCTGTTTTTACAAATGATTAATAGGTCCCCATATTGGCTTTATTGCTGTTAGGATGTCACTGTGAGGTAAAGTATTTAATCTCATCCCAATGACTATATATGGTCACTTTGATGGAGTCACTCCCTCCCCCTACATTCTGCTGCCCTTAACTCCTGGCACTTACTTCCAAAGCAAACTGGCAGTATTTGGGAACTGTGCCACTAAAGCAGAAGTCAGTAGATTCCCAATGTTACCATGAACTCCCCCCTTTTCCAGTTAATGCTTTTAAACACCCCTTAAAGCTGGAAAGATTTTGAAAAGATACACAAAGAGAAACTTTTTAAAAATACTTTGAAGTCATTTCATAAAAGAAAAAAGTGTCAAATTACTTTTGTTTAAATGTAGATTTTATAATTATTGCTTGGAAGCTTAAAATCAGCCTCTCTTGATCTTGAAAAGTGTGTTAATTTATCGAGCCTGCATACTGGTTTGTTATTATACGGTTGCTTGTGACTCCTGGACTGGTGTCAATGATCTCCACAAACCTGGGGAAAAAATGCACAGAAACATTTTTGTCTGGTTAGGAAAGGAAACATAAAAATTTACTTTGCGTGAAAGTTTCTAAAAAGTAGAATTTCCAGACCATTTAGAGGATTAAGAAAATGATTATTTCTTTGGACAGTACTCTGAACATGGAAAGCACAAAATACATGCCAAGAACTATTACCGACAGTATTTCAATGAGGTTGCAAGATATTTTAAGTCTCAGTAAGTGTACCAAAAAACTTGTTTCCTTCCATGAATCAGAGTCACTGGCAGCCGATCACTGTCTCAAATCATATCCCTCTATGGTGAAAACCATGTGAGGCAGCAGTGTGGTACTGGGGGAATTTCCCCGGCAGATCTCTAGAGATATATGGGAAGCCAGGGCCTTTGACATAGAGGTCCTGTACTTCCAAACCATATCCTACCCCAAGCATCCCAAGCAGTGTAACTCTTTTGCAGACACATTGCCAGTGCCTGCGCTCTGCCCGCTCTGTCCCTAGAACCACCAAATAGGTAAGCCACATGGAAAAGATAACAGTTCTCGGCTGCATTATCTTTCCTAATTTCCATGAAACTGGAGAGCTCAGGGTCTAGTATTTGTGGTCAGGAAAGAATTTTCACCCAGGTCAGATTGGTAGACACCCTGGGGTTTTTCACCTTCCTCTGAAGCGTGGGACATGGGTCACTTGCTGGTCCGAACAAGAGTAAATGGTGGATTCTTTGGAACTTGACGTTTTTAAATCAAGATTTGAGGACTTCAGTAACTGAGCCAGAGGTTATGGATCTATTACAGGAGTGGGTGAGTGAGGTTCTGTGACCTGCAATGTGCAGGTCACACTATATGATTATGATGACTCCTCCTGGCCTATGAGGGGTTGGGGGAGAAAATGTGAACACTCCCCCACTTCCCATGCAGCCCTTCCTCCACTCCTCACATCAGGCCTTCAAGTTTCCACCCTTCCCTTCACAGAGACCCTGTATTCTGGGAAAAAACCTTCACTCAATCTGCAGTGATGGGGGAGGGTGAGAAAGGGCATGATATCACAGAGGTGGCTGAGGCTATGTCTATACTACAGCTTATGTAGGCATAATTTATGTTGCTCAAGGGTGTGAATAAACCACCCCCTGAGTGACATAAGTTACACTGACGTAAGTGCCAGTGTGGACAGTGCTATGATGGAGGGAGAAGCACACCTACTACCATCAGTGGAGGTGGTTTTATTATGCTGACGGAAGAGTTTTTTCCCGTCAGCACAGAGCGTCTTCACCAGATGCAGTGCAGCTGCATCGCTGCAGCATGTATGTGCAGACATGCCCACAGTCTCCCTCCATAAGGAAGGGGGAGACTCAAGCTCAGAGAGTTCCCTTTGTGCACTGATCTATGTCACATGATCTGGCTGAGTAGGAGGAATTTTATTACCTCTGTCCCCATTTAAGAGAAATCACATGACAAAATGAGTGCAATACCTCACTCCTGAAGTCTTGGCATGATTCTTTACCCCTCTGTAAGATCATGTCATTTAACAAGTTAAAAACAGCAGGTATGGATAAATACAGTGCACGATTTAATATTTTAAAAAATCTCTTCCTTCAAACATTTGCTTATTTTTTTTTTTTATAAACAAGTTGAACTTAAAACTTGCTAACGAATCACAGTTCCCAGCAAATGAGCAATTACAGTTGACAATGATTTATGCCTGAAGCAGGCTGGGAAACATATTTTGCAAATGATCTCATCCACAGGCAAATGTGGCATGACACTTGATTTGCTAAAAAAGACACAAGGTTGTCAAAATTACTGTCACTTTGCAAATAAAGTCAGGTAGAAAGAAAATGAAGAGCCTCGCCCTCTTTAGCATGGTTAACCTATTTCTCAATGTGCTTGAGAAAAAAAAACTTTAGGTGTTTCCATCAAACCTAGTTAGTGAGGCTCTGATAAAGAGCAAAGGTTAACTGAACTGCTAAGACTTCACAGAACTAACCTAAACAATGCAGAAGAGATGGCCCCTGAGTAACTGTAAGGCTGCAATTCACAAGAGTTGCTCTGCTGGCATCATAGACACCAGCCGAGATTTAGGGTATGTCTACAATGGAAACTTCAAAGCACTGCCACTGAAATGCTCCCACGGCAGCGCTTTGAAGTGCGAGCGTGGTCATGTGTGAGCACTGGGAGACAGCTCTCCCAGCGCTCCTGGTAAGCCACTTCCACGAGATTAGCTCCCAGCGCTGGAAGTCTGTCTACAGTAGCGCTTTAAAGCGCTCAGACTTGCTGCGCTCAAGGCAGTGATTTTTCACCCCCCTGAGCCAGCAACTTAGAGTGCTATAAAACGTAAGTGTAGACAAGCCCTAAGGAACTGAACAACTGCAATGCACAGCACTTTCCCTGGCCATCAGGTGTTATAGAAAGCTTAAATAATCAAAAGAAACAATAAATAAAGATATCAGTGTTTGGGTAGAAGAAATGACATGCCTTTAACTTTCCATTTTCTTCAACCTCTGCATGAGTTTTGTCAAATCACTCTAAAATGTTAAACAGTTTAACTGTCCCTTGAAGTGGTTTGTGACTTATACAATCACTAGAGCTCTCTGAAGCTATTATTCCTTTCTACCTCACTAAACCACCTCTGTTTTCACAGAAAGCTACAGCTAACAGGTTGCCTCAGCTTAAATTCAAAATCTGGGAAAATTATGGCTGAATCTCCATTCTAACCTAATTTTGTCAGGCCTGGGTATTTTTAAACACAAGCACTCTAGGGAGATAGCCAATGGTAAAATCACATCATCATTTTGTAAGATTGCTTTGCTAAGGTTATCCACAATCCAATGACTCCAAACAATACTTAGCAACACACCAGCCTATTGTGTCAGAGAGCCATGTACCAATTTTAGTACTATTGTGTCAATAAAGCCAGCTTTCAAATAAAGTACATATCTGCAGACCTACACAGCAGAGCAGAAACAGTCCAGGAGACCTGGCAGGGAAATCACACTGTATAAGAAGATGGTCTAAAATAAATACTTCCATTTCACACAGTGAGGGTTTGCAATCTGATTGGAATAAGCATACACAAGTGTGGAAGTTTCTCTGAAGCTAACCCAGATTTCTTCGGGGGTACAATGCTGAGTTGAACAAGTGCTCTTGTGCTATTTCTGGCACTTCTCAGAAAACCAACTGGATATATCACAAAACAGCATCTTGTCTCTTGGCACTTTGCTGCCTGATCCTAACTGAAACCTGGGGCTAAAATCTGAAGTTTACAGAGAGGTTTGTTTTGAGTCCAGGCCTAGAAACGGACAAAGATTCAGAGGGAAGGAGCATTCTTATCTTCTCCAAACCAGTTTAAACATCCATGATCAGAGTCCACATGAAAGGCCAATTAATGCAGTAAGACAGTGCTCTTCACATCTTTGGGCTGACAAAGTTTACAGAATTAGAGCCCGACATGAAGTTGGTGCTAATGGCACCATTTCATATAAACTGAAATCTGTCGGAAACCTAAAAGATTCCCAGGGTAAGGAAAATCCAGACAGATCAGATTTATTATTAAATAGTGGCATGAAGTTGCTTTCATTTTGCAGAAAGACATTGTCATAGCCTGAAAAACATGCAAGTGTGAACAGTCACCATTACTTGCAGGAGTACTTTTATACACACATGTTGTCAGCATGCTAACTATGGTTTTATCTTACATGTCTTCTATACCCTTAAAAACAGAGAGAGAGAGAATTAGTGTAGCTAATAATAAGCAACACAATCACAGAAAGGCTTCTTCCAAGATTAAACTTTGGGAAGCTGGAACAACTGGGCTTAAACTCCATGAACAAAATTATTAAGATAACTTTAAATTGGACTCCAGTACTGGAAATTTTCACCCATCTCTTATCCAAATCAAGATCTTACATTTCAGATACTATATATTCTAATACATCACAATTCAAGATCCATTAAAAAGCTGCCATCAAGTGAATTTATGCCACCAATTTAAGTCTTACAGAAACTGTTTCTCAAAAGGTACGATTAATAGAAATGTTGATATGTCTGGCATTTTCTTCTTTAAATTCTAATGGAAATGTTTTTGTTTGGTTTTCAGTGCTCCTCTACAGTGTCTGCAAAATAAATACTGTAGTATTGTGCACCTGCAGGAGAACCAGAAGACGAAACTTCCTATAGACTGGGTCAGTTGTTTGTTTATTGCAATGGTCCAATTTAAGAGAAGCTCAAAGCATAAACATTAATGGTGCAAAATTAAGTGAGATTTTAGAATCCATAGCGTTTTATTAACTAGGATAATTAAATTTGTTTTGTAAAATTATGTTTACCTGAAATATATATTTAACCTGAATGTCCCTTTAATACTGTTCTATGCCCTTTTGTGTATTTTTTAACTAAAAAAAAATTCACATTTCATCACAGAAAATGTATTACTTTAAAAAATTGCTAAAATTTGCAAGGAAGAAAGATTTCAACTCCCACAAGTTCATACTTTCCCTTGGGCATTCCAGTTCCACCACTCCTCTTCCACATAACCCCTCGATTTTGAGACTATGAAACCTCGATTTTGAGACTATTTGTTGTTTTTACACAATGGCATGAAATCTTCAGTGGACCATGGAATGACATTTATTCCCAGGAAAATAAGGGCAAGGTCCCTAATTATCTTGTATTTGCCTCTCACTAGAGGTTGAGCTATTACTACCTCTACTGTTCATAGCTTGAGGATATGTGCTGACTGTCTTAGGCCTGGCTAACAACATATATTCAAGTAAAAGGCAAAAGGTTTAGCCTTAGTCTGTTAAAAGCTATTTAAAAGTAGATATTCAGCAGTTGAATAGGCTTGAATTTTCGTTTCATTTTAACTATACTCATACATACATTTTAGCACTGCTTCTGGATAGTGCTGAGCATTGTTCGCTCTTACTGAAATCTAATAGGGCTGGAGGGTGCTCAGCATCTCACAGCATCAGGATCCTAACGCTTTGTATGAAGCATGACTAGATTGTTTCAAGAATCACATTAGATACATGATTCCTGAAACTCACTCTTCATGTACTGGAATATTAACTTCTAGAAGCCAATATGCAACCGAGAGGACAGCAATAATTCAGTTTTGTTTACCGATTTCAGCTTCTACTACTGTTTAATATTTTAGTTTGAAAAGGTAAAACAGCATGCCAGCTCATCAATTACTCAGGACACAAGACAGACACTTGGCAAGCATGAAGTGCATCAAGCTACTCACAATCTCACAAATGCCTTTTGAAAGGAGGAAATACACAAGTAAATATTCAAATTAATGAAGCAGTGTGTAATGGAGACTTCATTTTAAGTGTTCCTGTACTTTTCCTGCTAATACATATGGGTGAGTCTCACATACTGAAGTATAGAATGTACTGCTATCATTTTATTTTCTATAGCAGTGGTGACGTTTGGAGGAGTCCTTGAACAGGGCAAATGTACTTTAACTACAACATGCTGCCCACTGCAATATCTACCATAACACACCAGCATTCGGAAAGGAACTTATCCAAAAAAAATCCCAACCCAATAAAGTACCACTATTTTTTTCCACACTTATACATCAACAAGCTGCTTAACATTCTGTGTCTTGCTGACCACGTGAGATAGCATAAAATAATACTGGAATATTATAATAGGTCTGCTCCGCACACACCCCCAAAAAAACCACACCTGCAGTCATTTGAATGATAGCATCCTTTGCAAAAATGTTATACCATTATTCATAAACTATGCATTTGGGTGCTTTTTTGTTGTTTTTTTTTTTAAATCCCTTTATTCAGGCCATACAATCCTCCAGTACCAAGAAAGAGTGCAAACATCTATACAAACACTTAGAAATTAAAATCAACTAAGCACTGCAGCTGCTTCATTAACGTGTTTCTAATTATAACCTATTTCTCAAATCCATTTTGCTAGGTGAATAGGATTTGGAAAGACCATAGGATCTAATCAAATTCTACCAGAAGATTCAGCATCTTTTCTAAGAAAGCTCCAATACTAGGAGAGGAGGTGTGCTTTGGGAAGTAACTCTCCCCCCCCTACCCCCAAGCAAACAAAAGAAAAGAAAAAATAAATATCACCTTCTTACATTAATGGATGCTTTACCCCTTGTTACACAAAACACTTCCTTATCTAGATCTCCAAATAACTGCAATTTGACATTAAGAAAAAGACAGCACAGCTCATCATGATATTTGAAGTAATTAAGGTATGTTTGTGTCCCTGACTCCATGAAAGGCTAAGGGTTTGTTATAATATTTACTGTGCCTGTTCCTTCAATATCAGGGTTAAAATCTATTGTATTTATTATATTTTTTTTAAAAATGAGAAAGAAAAACCTGTTTACTTAATGCTCACTGAATTAGCGACATGGGGAAGAAGACTGTTTTATATTTTATTGACTCAATACACTAACTGTATTAAAAGCAGGACCTGCCAGCAGCACGAAACAGCAGTAAAACCTCAAAGGAATTTTTTGGGGAGGTTGAGAAACAAAGTCCAGGATATGTTTCCCCCATATTACAGAGTGGATTAAAATATCTCTCGTAACTATTTGTTAAACATTAGTAGAGTGCTGGGCATTGTACAGAACAATGAATTACTATGTACAACTGGACACAATCCTTTTATCAAATGCACCAAAGTTCTTTTGAGGGCAGGGCGGAAGGAAGGAAGAAGACAATACCCCTAGAGAAGAGAAATGTGGTGTGAAGGGGAAAAAAAATCACTCCCAATGGACAGGATGAAGAAAAAAAAGTCTCTGTGCTGTTTCTTGGGCAGGAGGAATTCCCCAGGGAGGATGTGGGAGAAGATGGGGATTCCAGACTGGCTTTATTCCCCTGGGAAGGACAGATGGGAGACAGAGGTGGGCAGAAATCCCCTGCAACAGTGAGAGGACTGGAGCATGCAGGAGTGCCTCAGCTATAGTACTGGAGAGTGGCTTTTCAGGGGTAGGGTGTGGGAGATGACAGGAGAGGCATTTTCCGGGTAAAGACTATGGGAGGGTAAATTCCTAGGGTTAGGACAAAGGCAAGTCCAATGAGATCAGAGGGAATGGTGTGGGGGGGAACTCCAATAAGACAGGGTGTCAGGAGAATTGGGACAAGTCCCCTGGAATGAGGATATCAGGATGACTCCGCTGTGTATGGCAGGTGACTCCACTGGATGAGGAGGAGTAAGGGGTGACAGCCATAGGGAGCAGTAGGTTGGGACTGAGCCCCATGGATGGAAGGAAAGAGGGCCTAGGCAAGCGCTACCCCCATGTTGGGGGGAGTGGTAAGGAAATAGAAGGGTTATTGTCCCAGCTGAAGGGGCAAGGTGTTTAATCCCTTGGCGGTGACTGGTAGAAGTGACTGTGTGGGGACAGGTAGGGATTAGTCTGTTGTTAAAGGACTGCACTCTCATGCAATCAGTGGGGCCAATTCCCCTGTGAGTGGACTGAGTATGTTGGAGTTGAGTCCCGTTTGGGAGGGAGCTGTTCTCCTCTCACCCTGGAGGCAGAATTAGAGGTGGGGGGGGGGGACCCTCTGGTGCAAAAGAGGGGTGGGGGGGGCAAGCTCTCTGTTAGAAGGGGCAGAATGAGGAGGGTGTGATCCCCATGTTGGGGGACAAGCAAGGGCAAGGCCCCTGTCAGTGGGAGAGAACATCAGAGGGGGAAGAGGCAAATCCTCTGGATGACTGGCTGGGGGAGGGGTTCATGATGAGTCTGCTGTGGATTGGGAGCAGGGTAGGTGGGGACTGAGCCTCTGCGGGAGGTGGGAGAATCCCCTCTGGATGTAGGTTAGGAAGAGAGCACCAGGCTGGGGGGGTTAGTCCCCTCTAGAGAGAAAAGAACCACGGAATAGGTGTGGATGGCTGCCCTCTTAGCGGGGAGGATAGAGGAACCATGTCTGCTGAACAGGGTGAGCAGGGGAGGGATGAGTCTCCCTTTAACAGCAGTAGGAATATGACACACACACCCTTTGAGGGGGTGACTCTCTGGGGGCAGGTGTAAGTTAGGGGTGGGTAGTTCCTGCAACTAATAGGCTAGGGGACAAGTCTCCCTTGAGGAAAAAGGAGTTGATTCTTTAGGGGAGAGGATGAAGGGCAACCCCAGGCAAGGGGGTGACTTGGGAGGGTGTAGGGTGGGGTGCAAGCCCCAGGGGAGGTGGCCCTAGCCCCAGGGGTGGGAGTGGCTGGGGGGGCAAGCCCCAGGCGAAGGGGGGTAAACACTGGTGGGGGGAAGCAGGATGGGGTGCAAGAGCCACAGGGGAGGATGGGACCCTAGGGATGGGAGTGACTTATGGGAGGGGGACACCAGGGGAGGATGACTCCATGGGGGAGTAGGATGGAGTGAACAGTGGAGGGCAAGCAGGGTGACTAAGGGGGTAGGTTGGGGAGAAAGGGAAGGGGATGACTCAGGGGTAGGTTGGAACAAGCACTGAGGGAAGGGGAGTAGGAAGGGTGAACACTGGTGGGGCGATGGGGGAGCTTGGGGCGAGTCCCGTGGGAAGTGGGCCTAGCCCTAGGGGTGGGGGTGACTTGGGGGGGCGACTTGGGGGGGCGAGAACCAGGGGAGATGGGCCTAAAGGAGGGAGGGTGACTCTGAGGGAGGGATAGGCTGGGGCAAGCCCTGGGGAAGGATGACTCAGGGGGAAGTGGGGGGCAAACGCCAGTGGGGTGAGCGGGGTTACTAGGGTGGTAGGTTGGGGAGAAGGATGATGGGGGGGAGGTTGGGGCAAGCACTGGGGAGGAAGGATGACTCTGGGGGGAAGGAGAGAGGGTGACTCGGGAGGGGGTAGGGGAGCAAACATTGATAGGACAAAGGGGTGACTGGGGGATACAGTGGGGGGAGGGAGGAGTTGGGGGAGAGGGGAGCAAACACTCGTGGGGGAGGGTGACTGCGGGGGTGGGAAGTGACAACCAGGGAGCGAGGGTACTGGGTAGGTTGGAGCGGGGGACAGGAGGACTCGGGGGAGGGGAACAACACCGTGGGGCAAGGAGTGTAGTTGGGCGGGACAGGGGGTGAACGGGTAGGGGTGACACCTGGTGGGCAAGGGTGACTCAGGGAGCGAAACTCAGGGAGCGAGGGGATAACTGGGAGTAGGTTGGGACAGGGGGTGATCAGAGGCAAGGGAAGTGAACCCAGGGGGGCAAGGGGTGACTGGGGATAGCGTGGGGCAGGGGATGGGATGACTCAGGGGGGGGGAAAAGCCCAGGAGTGAGGGGGTAACTGGGGGTAGGTTGGGGTGGGAGACAGGGTTGACTCAGGGGAGGGAGCGTCACACAGGGGGGCAGTTGGGTGGGCAGGGGGGTGATGGAGGCTAGGGGGAGCGAAGCCCGTTGGGTGAGGAGGGTAGGTGTGCGATGGGGTTGATGCGGGGGTTAGGGGGAGCAAATCCCAGGAGGGCGAGGGGATGACTCAGGCCGCAGGGGTGACTTGGGGGTAGAGGGAGCAGGTTGAGGTGGATGGGGGGGGTTAGGGGGAGCCAAGCAAAAGCCGGGGAGGAGAGGGGGTAGTGATGGGCGGTTAGGGGGAGCGAGTGAAGCCCATGTGGGGAGGAGGTAGGTTGAGGTGGATGACGGGGGGGGGTTAGAGGAGAGAAGCGAAGCCGGGGGGGGCCGAGGGGTGACTGAGGTAGGTTGGGCGGAGGTGATGGGGTAGAGCAGAGCGACACCTGGGGAGGCGAGGGGGGTAGGTTGAGGCGGGACAAGGGAGTGACGAGGGGTTAGGGGGAGCGAAGCGAAGCCCAGGGGGGCGAGGGGATAGGTTGGCGGGGGGCGAGGGGTGACTGGGGGTAGGTGGCACAGGGCAGGCGGGACTTGGAGGGTTGAGGGGAGCGATGCCTAGGGGAGAGGAGGAGAAAGTTGGGACGGGGGAGCGGGGGTGTGGAGTAGGTTGGCACGGGGGTCTCGGGAGTAAGCCTGAGGGGGCAAGGGGATAGGTTGGGACGGGGGGGCAAGGGGTGACTGGGTTAGGTTGGCCAGGGCGGCGGGACCGGAGGGTTGAGGGGAGCGATGCCAGGACAGGAGGTAGTAGGGGCTAGGGGGGAGCAAGGGGTGACTGGGGGGAGGTTGCACAGCGGGGTCTCGGGAGCAAGCCCGAGGGGCAAGGGGAGGAGGTTGGGCGGGGGGGCAAGGGTGACTGGGGTAGGTTGGCACGGGCGGCGGGGACTTGGAGGTTGAGGGGGCGATGCCAGGACGAGGAGATAAGTTGGCGGGCGGGGGAGCAAGGGTGACTGGGGGTAGGCTGCACAGCGGGGGTCTCGGGAGCCAAGCGAGGGGCAGGGGATAGTTGCGGGGGGGCAAGGTGACTGGGGTTAGGTTGGCAAGGCGGGCGGGACTCGGAGGGTTGAGGGGAGCGATGCCCAGGGGCGAGAGGGATAAATTGGGTGGGGAGCAAGGGTGAGGGGTAGAGTTGCACAGCGGGGTCTCGGGGAGCGAAGCCGGGGGGAAGAGGGGCAAGGAGTGACGGGAGTAGGTTGCGCCGGGAGGATTCGGGGGGATTGAGGAGCAAAGCCCGGGGGGTGAGGAAGATAGAGGGGCAAGGGTGACTGGGGTAGGGGTGTGGGGGGTACAGGGATTGAGGGAGCAAAGCTGGGGGCAAGGGAGATAGCATGGGGCGAGGAGTGACTGGGGTAGGTTGGCACGGGGGGGATTGAGGGGAGCGAAGCCCGGGGCAAGGGGGGTGAGGGTGATGGTGGATAGGTTGGCGTGGGGGAGACTGGGGGGGGGATTGAGGGGTGAAGCCCGGGCGAGGGGTAGGTTGGGCGGGGGGGCAGGGTGACTAGAGTAGGTTGGCGCAGGGGGACTCGGGGCGGGGTTGAGGGGAGCGAAGCGCGAGGGGCGAGGGGATGGAGAGGTTGCGCGCGGGGGGGATTCGGGGGATGAGGGGAGTGAAACCCAGGGGGCGAGGGGGACAGGTTGGGCAGGGGGTGTGGGTGACTAGAGTAGGTTGGCGCGGGGGGATTCGGGGGGTCTCAGGAGCGAGCCGGGGGGGCGAGCGGGACTGGGGTAGTTGGCGCAGGGGGGGATTAGGAAGCAAAGTCCAGGGGGTGGGGTGAGAGGATGACTGGGATAGTTGGCGTAGGGGAGACCGGGGATTGAGGGGAGCGAAGCCGGGGGCGAGGGATAGGTTGGGGGGGGGGGGCGAGGGGGACTGGAGTAGGTTGGCGCGGGGCGGGGGGGATTCGGGGGGTCTCAGGGGCGAAGCGGGGGGCGAGGGGGACAGGTTGCACGGGGGCGAGGGTGACTGGGGGAGGTAGGTTGGCACGGGGGAACTGGGGAGGATTGAGGGGAGCGCCAGCGGGCGAGGGGACAGGTTGGGGCAGGGGCGGGGTGACTAGAGTAGGTTGGCGCGGGGGGATTGAGGCGAGCGAAGCGCGGGGGGCGAGGGGGACTGCAGTAGGTTGGGGGGAGGATTCGGGGGGTCTCAGGGGCGAAGCCGGGGGGCGGGCGAGGCGTGCTGGGGTAGGTTGGCGCGGGGGACTCGGGGGGTTGGGGAGCGAAGCGCGGCAGGGGAGCGAGCCCGGCAGCGCTCCCGGGAGGGGGAGCGCCGGCGTTACCTGCGGGGCTCGCTGCCCATGAAACGCGCGCGGCTCCCTCGGCCTAGCGGGGGTCGCCGCTCAGCGGGCAGAAGTGATTCAGCGGCTCTCACATGGACTTTCCTGACCTCGCCGCACCCGAGCGCCAGCAGCCAGGCAGCCGCGGGCGGACACGGGGCGCGCGGGGGAGCGGGGCCGATCGCGGGCCTTGGCCCGCCCGGCCAGCCGGACCCTCAGCGCAAAGCGCCGTGGGGCTGGAGCCGGCTGGCGGAGCCCTGGCCCTGCAGGCGCCACAGGCTTTCCCCGGCTCCCAGCCCCCTCCGGGGAGCTGCCTCCCCCGAGCCAGGCGCTCCCTAACCCTGGGGCTTGGGCTAGCATCGCCCGTACACTCTGCTGTGACATGCCATGGGCCGCCAGACTCCCCCCCGGTCACGCGTGTCCCCTACGAAGCCCACAGATAGTGTCAAGCTGGGGACAGCGGGCGCTCGGGGTCTGGACTGTGCAGTAGATGGGGACATGCCGGGCGGGGATCAGAGGGGTTTGATCTTTAAATGTAGCGCTTATTATTTTTCAGGGGAATTAAAAGGGGAGGGAAAAGAGGATCTCAAATATGCACACCTCGGCTTCCCAGTATTCAATGGATCCCTGCGCCTACTCAGGGTAGGAACACACACTGCACAGTACTGGACCCTATTCTGCAAGCCCTTTGGGCCGGGAACTTCCACTGAAGTCAACAGGCTTTCCACTCCCAATCTCCAAACTGGGCCCTAAGCATGCACAATGTGCTCATTATCATTGCATGTATTAATTATGTTGTTTAGTCATATCATATTTTAAAAAAAAACAGGGGTTGATGAAAACTTAAGTTTTTAAAAAACACCTGGGTTGTGTCTACCATGGTGCCTGTTTTGCTGGGGACTCCCCAGAAACAGCTGCAAAGAAACCTCATAATCCAACTTCAAATCCTCACTCAAAACGCTGCTTTGCCAGTATGCCTATAAAAACTTGACTAGCTAGGCTACTGGTGTGCTGAGACCATTACCTATCACCAATATTGTCTCATTGTTTCCTTGGGCCCTCCTGTCTGTATCCATTTCTTGTCCCTTGCCTTTTACTTAGATTTTAAACTCCTTGGGGGGCAGGGAGTGTCTTTTTGTTCTGTTTGTAGTGCACCTACCACAATAGCATTTTCACAGAATCTCATAAATTGGAAGTGGAAAAATACCTGAAAGCTCAGCTAGTCAATTCCCCTAGCCAGTACAGAATTGGTTCAATGGTGTATTCTTAGGTATTCTCTACAGTCCAGCTCTAAATGTCCTAGACCATGAGGCTTCTACCACATCTCTTGGAAGATTGGACACAGACTAATACAAGTATTCTGTTTGGAAATGCATTCCTGTATCAAGCCTGAATTTTCCTTTGCTCAAGTTCATGTCATTGCTCCTAGATCTACCCCTTAGACTGCACATAACAGTTACCTATAATAAGTGAAGCTATTTGCTGATTCAGGATTTGTTTTATTTTTTAAAATATCCAGAATAATATTTTGAACCAAAACTTGTATATGATCTCAGTGGTTTTTTTATCCTGGATTTAAAACAACCCTTCACTAAGGCTCCAATTCTGCAAATGCTTAGGGATATGCTTAATTGAGTAGCCCCCTTGACACATGCATAAAGTAATATATATGCATAAATGTTTATGATATCAAGGCCTAATTAATATTTTTTCTTAATTTAAAATATTTCTGAATCTTTTTATCTAAAAGTGTGAAATCCTGCTGACAGTTGCATCACAAGATTTTCAAATTCTTAATTGCCCATCTCTCTCTCAAAAAAGAGAAATTTCATTCAAAATATTAATTTCAAGGAAGAACTACAAGGATCACTGAAGGGATGGGAATATTTAATATTATAAGAACATTCCCTTTACTCTATTATCTTGGCTAAATGAAGCTTTCAGCCAAAACTCAATTATGATCTGAAGGCTAAGATAAAGAAAATTACTAAATCTGAAATAATAATAATAACCCTAAAAAACCAACCCCCCCCCACCCTATTGTGTTTACAAGAACTAAAGAGAACATTGTCTGTGTAATTCTTTGTATTAGGGTACTTCTAGACTACCCGGCATATCGGCGGGTAGCGATCGATTTCTTGGGGATTGATATATCGTGTCTCATCTAGACACGATATATTGATCCCTGAATGCGCTCCCGTTGACTCCAGAACTCCACCAGCGTGAACTGCGGTAACGGAGTCGATAGGGGGAGCCGCGGATGTCGATCCCGCACCGTGAGGATGACAGGTAAATCGATCTAAGATACTTCGACTTCAGCTATGCTATTCACGTAGCTGAAGTTGCGTATCTTAGATCGATTCCCCCCCTAGTGTAGACCATCCCTTAGCCTCATCTTTTAAAAGAAAAATGTTGATTGTTAGAGGTTCCTATTAGTGTAATCCAAGCAAAAGATTGTCTCCTTGTACCCTCCTGTCTATAACTACTGGTTGTCTCTTATACTCAGATTGTCAGATCTTTGAGGCAGGCACAATCTTTTTTGTTCTGTGTTTGTACAGTGGGGGCCTGATCAGTGTCCCTCTAACTTTTCCCACCCCTGTGCGGAATGAATTTTGTATGTGCACCAATATGAAGGTGATATGTGACATCTGGGCTCCCATTTGGCAACATTTTCTGAATATGCGTGTTTTGCCAACACAGGACCTTTTTTAATTCTGTAGACTTGCATCAGAAGGGGTAAGAATTTGCAAGATCTGCTCTCTGTTAGAGTCTGGTAAGTAACCCTAAATCACATTGTGAAATAACTCTAAAGCAATTAAAAAAGAGGGAGGGATGAATGATATAACATACTCTGTAACATGCAAAGAGTGCCTTCCAGTGGAGACAAGCTTAGTACAGAGGAAAGACCCTTTCTGAGTTCATAGACTTCCTGCTCCCATTAAAGTGAATTGCAGTTTTGCCATTGACAAAGACTCTGATAGATAAACTGTCTACAAATTCTTATGGTCTAGGTTTCAGTCTCAAGGGAGGATGTCCTCCACAAAATAGGCAAAAATCTGCAGTGTTATATCTGTACAAACCCATTGGGAAGTCAATTGTTGTTGTTGTCTGTGGGGTTGGACAAGGTATAAATCAATATAGCAGTTAGCCCAGTGAACACAGCCACCAGATGTAGGACTCTGCTAATCTTACAAGTCAGCTGTAACTTTATCTTTCCATAACATTTTCCCAGACATAAGTGTATTTTAAGTTTTATATACATAAGCAAAATTCTCCAGGTCATAGAACTGCTTTAAACTAGCCCACGCGAAGGCCATGTCTACACTACAAAATTATGTCAACTTAATTTACATCAGCATACAGCCACTGCACTTCTGAAATTGCTTGTGTGTGCATGCACACTTAGAATCATAGAAGATTAAGGTTGGAAGAGACTCAAGAGGTCATCTAGTCCAACACCCTTGCTCAAACCAGGACCAACCCCAACTAAAGCATCCCAGCCAGGGCTCTGTCAAGCTGGGCCTTAAAAACCTCTAAGGATGGAGCTTCCAGCACTTCCCTAGATAACCCATTCCAGTGCTTCACTACCCTCCTAGTGAAATAGTGTTTCCTAATATCCAACCTAGACCTTCCCCACTGCAACTTGGGACCATTGCTCCTTGTTCTGTCATCTGCCACCACTGAAAACAACCTAGCTTCATCCTCTTTGGACCCTCCCACCTTCAGGTAGTTGAAGGCTGCTATCAAATCCCCTCTCACTCTTCTCTTCTGAAGACTAAATAAGCCCAGTTCCCTCAGCCTCTCCTCATAAGTCATGTGCCCCAGCCCCCTAATCATTTTAGCTGACCTCCGCTAGACTCTCTCCAATTTGTCCACATCCTTTCTGTAGTGAGGGGCCCAAAACTGGATGTCATATTCCAGATGTGGCCTCACAGTGCTGAACAGAGGGGAATAATCACTTCCCTCGATCTGCTGGCAATGCTCCTACTAATGCAGCCCAATATGCCGTTAGCTTTCTTTGCAACAAGGGCACATTGTTGACTCATATCCAGCTTCTTGTCCACTGTAATCCCCAGGTCCTTTTCTGAAGAACTGCTGCTTAGCCAGTCGGTCCCCAGCCTGTAGCAGTGCATGGGATTCTTCCGTCCTAAGTGCAGGACTCTGCACTTGTCCTTGTTGAACCTCATTAGATTTATTTTAGCCCAATCCTGCAATTTATCTAGGTCACTCTGGACTATATGCCTACCCTCCAGCATCTCTACCTCTCCCCTCTATCTTAGTGTCATCCACAAACTTGCTGAAGGTGCAATCCATCCCTTCATCCAGATCATTAATGAAGATGTTGAACAAAACCAGCCCCAGGACTGACCCCTGGGGCACTCCGCTTGATACTGGCTGCCAACTAGACATCGAGCCATTGATCACTACCCGTTGAGTCCCACAGTCTAACCAGCTTTCTATCCACCTTATAGTCCATTCATCCAATCCATGCTTTTTTAACTCGCTGGCAAAAATACTGGGGGAGACTGTATCAAAAGCTTTGCTAAAGTCAAGATATATCTTGTTCACCGCTTTCCCCATCTCCACAGAGCCAGTTATCTCATCATAGAAGGCAATCAGGTTGGTCAGCCATGACTTGCCCTTGGTGAATCAATGTTGACTGTTCCTGATCACCTTCCTCTCCTCCAAGTTCTTCAAAATGGATTCCTTGAGGACCTGCTCCATGATTTTTCTAGGGACTGAGGTGAGGTTGACCAGTCTGTAGTTTCCCAAATTCTCCTTCTTCCCCTTTTTAAAGATGGGCACTATATTTGCCTTTTTCCAATTGTCTGGGACCTCCTCCAATTGCCACGAGTTTTCAAAGATAGTGGCCAGTGGCTCTGCAATCACATCAGCCAACTCCCTCAGCACCCTCAAGTGCATTAGATCCAACCCCAGGGACTTGTGCATGTTCAGCTTTTCTAAACAGTACTTAATCTGTTCTTTCACCACTGAGGGCTGCTCACCTTCTCCCCATACTGTGCTGCCCAGTGCAGCAGTGTGGGAGCTGCCCTTGTCTGTGAAGACCAAGGCAAAAAAAGCATCGAGTACTTCAACTTTTTCCACATCATGTCATTAGGCTGCCTCCCCCATTCAGTAAGGGTCCCAGACTTTCCCTGACCACCTTCTTGTTGCTAACATACCTGTAGAAACCCTTCTTGTTACCCTTCACATTCCTTGCTAGCTGCAACTCTAATTGTGCTTTGGCCTTTCTGATTACACCCTTGCATGCTTGAGCAATATTTTTATACTCCTCCCTAGTCATCTGTCCAAATTTCCACTCCTTGTAAGCTTCCTTTTTGTGTTTAAGCTCACCGAAGATTTCTCTGTTAAGCCAAGCTCTTTGTGTCAGTGGTGTGCGTCTTCACTAGGCAGGGCCACCAATGAGGGGGGGAGGGCAAGTGGGGCAATTTGTCCCAGGCCCTGCAGGGGCCCCCACGAGAGTTTTTGGCGGGTCTTTGGTGGCAGGTCCTTCAGTGCCGCCGAATACACCTGGAGCAAATGAAGGACTCACTGCCAAAGACCCGGAGCTGCTTCTGCTCCAGATCTTTGGCGGCAATTCGGCGGCAAGGGCTGCTTCTGCTCTGTCTTTGGCGGCAGGTCCTTCACTGGCCCCGGGACCCGCCACCAAAATGCCCCAAAGACCCAGAGTGGAAGGACTCCCACCGCCAAAGACCCCAGGCCCCCTGAATCCTCTGGGTGGCCCTGTCACCAGGAACACTTGTTTCAATTGCATTGTTGGTTTAGGGCTCCTGAAAGCCAGCAACAGTGGACATAAGCAATACAGTATCTACAATGACACTGTGTTGACCTAATTACACCAACCATGAGGCAGCTTGGGGAGATGGTGTGACTAAATCAGCATAAAAAGGCACTTGTGTTCGGCAGGAGCCAAATTTAAGTGAAGGCTTTTCCACAGCTACGTCTATGTAAGGCAGCTTATGTCAACATAACTGTGTAGCATAGATCAGGCCTAAAATATGTCATTTATTTTCCATCTATGTAGCAACTCTAACAAAATTAATAGCTCATAAAATAGTTGTAAGAAAGACAGAGGTTACAAATCCTGGGTGAAATCTTGGTCCTATTGAAGTCAATGGGGGTTTTGTTACTGATTTCAGCAGAGCTAGAGTTTAACTCCATATTTTAAAATATTTAGATTCGCTTCCCTATATTATTAAAACTGAAAGAATTTTAAAATCAATGAGCCTTCTCGTGTGAATAATGTGAACAGGCTTTGGCCAAAAGTATTATGATTACAATGAGTTCCAAATGTAAATACATACATAAATAAAGTATAATCCTTCCTCCCACCCATTTTGCATATGAGATCATGTTAAAGCATTTTTGCACCTGGAAGTTTCATTTTTTTCTCTCTTTTGTTTTTAAACCTTTACAGTTTTGATGCTGCTTTAAGGACTGTAGAAAAAAATATTTTTTAAATCAACATTTGATGTTTCAGAAGGGCTTAGGGCTAAGGAATTTCATTAACACTCAACACTTTAAAAAAACAGTGCCAGGCAAGGACAAACACACTTTCTTTGGCATGCAAGATAAAACTGTTGTTGTCGTATTTTTAAAAGGTACATGGGAAGTATGCCCCAGAATCTCGTTCTAAGATAAGCCAATTAGTGGAATGTTCCTTCTGTGCATTGCCTTCAAAATATAATACTATTTTGTCCTCCCACAATACATTCCATCCAAGGATCTCAATGTGTATGAATACATTTATTATTAATTATTAATTATTATTATTAATGTAGCTGTACAACACCCCTGTGAGGTAAGTATTATCCTCATTTTACTAATGAAAAAACTGAGGCACCGATGATTAATTCCTCTGCCTTTTACCCTGGCAAAGAAGCTGAGTTTAATGCAAGGAGGGTTGGCCAGTGGTGCAAGGGAATGAATTCTTGAGGAAGCTTCAACCACTTCTGCTGTGGGAGGGTGGGTGGATGGATGCACTGCAAGTGAATCCACATATCAGCAGATCCACCAGTCCTGCTCACTTGTGGGGGTCATACAGGAATCCCTATGCTCCATGGCAAAAAGGAGGTGTGGTTTACCTGTAGGGGATCCACAAATACCACCCCATTCCCCTCAAGCAATAGAGCTACATCAGTCTGCTGCATCATATCTCTGAGCTGCAGAGGTGGGGAAATGCAACGATATGCATTTAAATACAGCTAAATGTAAATATATACATCTTGGAACAAGGAATGTAGACCATACTTACAGAATGTGAGACTACCCTGGGAAGCAGTGACTCTGAAAAAGATTTGGGGGTTGTGATGGATAATCAGTGAACATGAGCTCTCAGTGTGATGCTGTGGCCAAGAGCTAATGTGATCCTGGAATACATAAACAGGGGAATCACAAGTAAGAAAGATAAATTCTTCTACTTCTATATTTGGCACTGGTGCAACTGCTGCTGGAATACTGTGTCCAATGCTGGTGTCCCCAATTCAAGAAGAATGTTGATAACTTGGAGAAGGTTCATCGAAGAGCCACGAGAATGATTAATGGATTAAAAACTTGCCTTTTAGTGATAGACTCTAAGGGTATGTCTACACTGCAATTAGACACCTGCAGCTGGCCTGTGCCAGCTGACTCAGGCTTGCGGGCTGTGGGGTTGTTTAATTGCAGTGCAGACATTTTGGCTCTGGCTGAGCTCAAGCTCTGGGACTTTCCCACCTCACAGGGTCCTAGAGCCAGGACTGCAATCTGAGACCAGAAATCTACATTGCAATTAAACAGCCCCACAACCCAAGCCTGAATCGGCCAGCATGTGCCAGTTGCAAGTTTTAATTGCGGTGTAGACATACCCAAAGAACTCAATCTATTTAGCTTAACCAGGAGAAGGACTTAATTACAGTCTATAAATATCTACATGGGGAACAAGTATTTAATAATATGTTCTTCAATCTAGTAGAGAAAGATATAACGTGATCCAGTGGTTGGAAGTTGAAGCTAGACAAATTCAGACAGGAAATAAGGAGTACATTTTTCACAGTGAGAGTAATTAACCATTAAAACAATTTACTAAGGGCAATGGTGATTCTCCATCACTGACCATTTTTAAATCAAGGTTGGATGTTTTTCTAAAAGATCTGCTCTAAGAATTATTTTGAGGAATTCCATGTGGTCTGTGTTACACAGAAGGTCAGAATAGATGATCACAATGGTCGATTATGGCCTCTGAATCTATTAATTTATGAAGAGGTTTTCCCCCAGAGAGATTAAGGATCTGACTTTCAGAGGCGCTGAGCTACTTGCATCTTACCTTGACTTGCAACAAAGCTGTAAGTGCTCACAACTTTGATAATCGAGCCCTAGGGGCCAGGTTTTCAGCAGAGCTCCAGAATAAGTGGCTGTATTTTCAACAGAGCTCAGCATCTGCTGTGTTGAGCTCCTTTGAAAATCTGGCCACAAGTGTCATGATGGGACCTGCTAGGATCTGAGCACTTTTGAAAATCGAGTCCTTTTTTAGGTGCTTAAATGGAAACCTTTGAAAGCCTGGCCCCAGCTGTGGGTACTCAGCACTGGAACATCTACTCCTACGTGACTTGCCCAAGGTCTCACAGAGGTCTACTGTGTCCGGGAACAAAAAACAGCTCTCTTGGCTCCCAGTCCTGTGCCTCAACAAAAAAAATCTTCATTCCATTCAACCGTGGACATTTTAATAATCTTTTATGGCTGAAAAAGAAACATTCCTTAAGTATTGTTTGATATTTCAGAACAGCTTCAGGGCTGGAGAAAACATGCTTATTTTACTGCTGCGCTGAACTTAATGCAAAAGACTGATTCAGAGAGTAGAGAAAACAAAATAGGCAACATTTTCTGTAATGTCCACAAAGTCATCCGGGGCAGAAGAAAAATATTTTCTTTCTTTCTCTTTCTTGGTTGCCTTTGTGTGTGTGTTTGTTTTTTAATCTAGCATTTCAAATTGAGCAACAGTTTGAGGGCTGAAGAAATTTGATAAAATATCCAACATTTATATTCTTGCAGTGGAAAAGCGAACTTTTCTCATCTGAACAGTAGTTTAGTGAAGCAAAAGAAATAATCTTGCAGTTATACCATCCATTATTAACCCCTTTGTGGGCACAACTTCTTCAGTGTCAGCAACCCACTGCAAAACATTAGGAAGATCTATATTCCTTCCCCAAGGTATTAGTAGTCTTGAAGACATTAACATGGTTAAGATGTGTTTTACATCTTGTTTCCTACTTTTATTTCTAAAGAGAATGTAAAGCTGCCTGATGGAAGAACGACTGTTTTTAGACAATGGTCTAGATAGATTATGTAGTCTGTAAAAAAGCAACGAGAAAGCACATTAAAAAAATTACAACCAAATTAAAATTCTCAGTCCCTGTCACTGCTCATAGCAGACATATATTTTATGGATTCTATGGGCTTCTCCAGCAACATTCATTGCCGGTGTAACTCTACTGTAACCATACAACTTCACCAGGGATTAGCTTGGAACATAGACTACAGACAAGTAACATTTCAAAGCAATACTAACTACAGTCTCAATTCCAAAAGAAATGGACTCTGCCTCAGAGTCTGGGTGTGGATCTGAATGTTCTCAAATGCCAGGGTATTTTGGAGCTGGGATTTGTTTCAGCACATTATGTATTTGTTGTTATATATTATTTATATTACCAAAGAACTTAGGAGACCTAGTCATGGGCCAAGACCCCACTGTGCAAGGCACTGTCCAAACAGAGCAAAACGACAGTCCATGTCCCAAGGATCTTACAATCTAAGTACCCTGTTATATAGAGACCAGCTGTGAAGTTCAGCTCTGGGTCCAAACTTTGGGTCTGTAGATCTGGGTTCAGATCTGGAGTTCTGGTTCAGTTCTTTTGTCTACATTCTCGTGAATATTAACACCAGAGTGGAATAGAAGAAGTGTTTTAAATGAATTAAAGGGGATATAAGAAGTAATGACCCGAGACCGGTTTAACTTACTTAATGGGAAACTTTGATAGACATTAACAGCACTCCTAACTGTGAGGTTGATCAAACAGTGCAATAGGGTGACCAGATAGCAAGGGTGAAAAATCGGGACAGAAGGTGCGGGGTAATAGGCACCTATATAAGACAAAGCCCCAAATATCAGGACTGTCCCAATAAAATCGGGACAACTGGTCACCCTACAGTAGAATGACTTTCCAATAAAGGTAACTGAAGCACCATCCCTTAGTGTTCAAGAGGAGACTTATAGGTTTAATGTACAGTACATTTTTACCCTTGCTGCCTGGTCTTAACGAGGAATGAACACCAAAATTCCAGCTGGCAGGTATCCTGTGGAGTAGACATTGCTGTACTACTGGAAAATATTCTACTAGGAGCATTCCAGAACTGTTAATGATATGCTGTGACCCAAGTGAATAATGATGTTAAGAAAGTACTTGAAGGCATGGTTTTAACAGTACAAAGATGGGTCTTTTTAGCAAATTGGTGAAGTAAAGAGGCCTACAAGTTCTCCTCAGTCCTTATGTTTTAGGAGGTACAGTCATGACAATCTCTTTCATCTATTAGCAAGTTACATGGCATATCAGCACTCTACTCTTCAATAGAAACTGTTCAACTGTGAGAAATGTGAAGATAGCAGTATGGCTCCAGGCTACCAAAGTAACTAGGGAATAGAATGCTATAAGACAGACAAGGTGTCTGTCAGAATAATTTAATGTTTCATAAGCAATTCTTCAGAGGAATTTGGAAGACAAACTAATTGCTAAGTTAGGACACATTTTTTACTTGGGATCTAAATTCTCCCTGAAAGTAGTTAATATATTGCTTCCTTGGCTTGATATACATGTCACTGGCTTGCTGTCCCTTTAAGGGGAGCTGGGCCCAGCCTCATCTGTGGCAGATTAGCTACCTCCTAGCTAGGGATCAGATAATTATCAAAGCCAACAAGTAAGTCACTTGGGGAGAAAGCTGCAGGGAGCAGGAAAGTTGTTCCAGGAGACCTTGGGGAAAAGCTATAGGCAGCAAGTTGACTCCTGTGGCAAGCCCTGGAACAGAGTGTGATTCTAAGGCAAGTGGCCTGCAGAGTGGAAACTTGTAGGGAATGGAGAAATTCCTGCAGAAGACCCCAGTTTAAGGGGATGGGCAACTGATGTGCTGTACTAGTTTTATATGGAAGAAATAGATGTGAAGTCCTGAGAGAAAGAACCTGAACCAGATTTTGAGTGTAGTGTCAGTCCTTCCTAGGTCAGAGAAACAGGCCTGCAGTCTACAATGTATAGCCAAGATTGGTATTGAGCTGTAATGTAATCTGGCACGGAAAGAAGATTACCCCCTAAAATAAACCTTTATGTTGATGGAACATTTAATTAGTTCTGTATAATAATAACTGGTATTCATATGAAAGTGGAGAGGATGTCTCATCTGTGTTATGACCATGTACAATTAATTAGGATCAGTGCCCCATCAGCAGCAAATGAGATAGCAGAGTATCTATTAGAAACCCTCTGGTCTTCATCCTCTTATACTTGCATAACAAAAAAACCCAAACAAACTTGTTTTCTCCTTCGTCCTACATGAGGAAAAATTTGGGCTACCTTGGCCTGAATAATGAGTTTCTTGGTGAGTTATAAATGCAATATGGTACTTTTCATCTTCAGAGAGTAGAAATAGCCTCTAAGGTCCTCCTACAAAACTAAAATCCCTTCCAAGGGGGAGGAGTTGGTGCCTCAGGGGACTGTTATATCCAGAGCCTTAGTGGTGGGACCATTCATTCAAATCCAGCCCACATTTTTGATGACAGTTGTTTCCATCAGACTGCTCAGAGGCTGGTGTTAAATGCCCTGATGAGCTCAGCAGCAATAGTCTTTATTCAGTTCTATCAGCCATTATTCATAAACCAACAATTGGCAATACCTGTCACCCTGGCAAGCCATTTCAGCGGCAGCCAACAAATGGATGGCCCATAATTATCCCTGATTCCCTAGAACTGGTTCTCTTTTTTCCCATGTTTAAGGGTAGATGGGACTGTTACATCATCTAGTCTGACCTCTCGTATGGCATGGGTCTTACCAAAGTCACAGTCCATTTTGGTAAATTTCACAGTCATAGGATTTTAAAAGTCATAAACGTCATGATTTCTGCTATTTAAAACTGAAATTTCACAGTGTTGTAATTGTTGGGGTCCTGACCCAAAAAGGAGTTGTGGGGGGGAGGGCCACAAGGTTATGGTAGGAGGTGTTGTGGTACTGGCAACAGCACTGCCTTCAGAGCTGGGCAGCTGGACAGCAGCCGCTGCTGGCTGGGAGCCCAGCTCTGAAGACAGAGCCGCTGCCAGCAGCAGTGCAGGAGTAAGGATGGCATGGTCTGGTATTCCCACCCTTACTTCTGCACTGCTGCCTGCAGAGCTGGGCCCTCACCTGTCTTGGGTCACAGAAGGTCTAGTTCCAGTCCAGAAATGGTTTTTGTTTTTGTGGGGGGTTTTGGTCAGCCTTTCAGAATTCCCCCAGGAGATCCAAGATTCAGAATTGGCATTATGATGGTGTCTCAGTTCTTTGAGCCAGACCATGACCTTAGAACATAAGACTGGCCAGACTGGGTCAGACCAATGGTCCATCTAGCCCAGTATCCTGTCTTCTGACAGTGGGCAATGCCAAGTGTCCCAAAGGGAATGAACAGAACAGGTAATCATCAAGTGATCCATCCCCTGCCACCCATTCCCAGCTTCTGGCAAACAGAGGACTCCTATGGAGATAGTCGCTATTTCAACAGACTTGTAACATGAGTAAATTGCTATTGTCAGATGCAATCAGGCATGATAGGACACTAAATGGAGTATAAACTGTTTGTGGGGGTTTTTGGTTGTTTTTTTTTTTAAACAGATCATCTCCAGTGAAGACCTGAAAGTCAAAATGATACTAATATTTGGACAAATCCTGAAGTATTTACTCAATCAAAATTCCAACAGAATGCAATGGAGATTTTTATGTAAGGAGGCCTTTTATTTGCAGTCTCTAATATTTTATGTCAGTTACAACAGCAAATAAGATAAAAAATATCTTCTCTCATATGTAGATTTTGGTGCAAAAGCCCCAGCGATACTAACCTTCGGCCTGGTCCAGCTAATTAGTACTAAATTTGAAAATGAAAAACATCAAGAGTCAAATTCTACCATCCTTACTTCCTGAGTAACACCTTATTCCATGCAAATCCCTACTGATTTCAATAAAACTACTCACAGAATAAGATACCACACAGTGTGAGTATGGGTGATAGAATCTGATCTAATTGTTAATGAATAAGTATTAATTGTGAATGAGTCAAGTCCTGAAGTCCTTACCGTAGAAGTGTGTGAGGCTTAGTGCATGTCTACATGCAAAGTTTCAGCAGTTTAAATTAAATTGTCATTTAGTTAAACTGGTGGAAAAGAAAGTCGTAGATGTTCTTATTGTTTCACGTTAAATTGATTAGGAACAGATTAATGAGACTGAAACTGAAATGAAGCCACAGTTAAACTGGAGTAAGTGTCCACAGAGAAGTTTGCACTGGTTTAACTAAACTCGTGCAAATTTGTGTTTAGACAAGGCCTTAGTTAATGTTTGTAAAGTGCTTTGAGATCCTTGGATGAGAACTACTGTAGAAAGGCAGTGGAAATAAACAATACCTTGCACATCTCCCACGAAATGGAAATGTGGTGTTAAACTGGGTGGCTTCACTCAGCCAGCAAAATGAATAATGTTGGCAGTTTAGAAAAGTTGTTTATTACATAATTTGATGCAGACTTTGAAATAATTAACAAAATCCCTAAGGAAATATGTTCATTTTGATAATGTTAATTCACATTACAATGACCAGGCAATGATTCTCATCAATTTCAGCTTCTACCTCATTAGGTTGTAATTGAGATCACACATTTCACAGAGTTTGGGGATTTTGAAACTCAGATATGTAGCATTACATAGGCATGTAATTGGGGACTATCTGAACCTTTGTTTCCCACCAGCTCAGGTATGACTTTTATGGGGGGGGTTTAGGCATTGACTGAGATCAGAATATTTACCATAGTCACTCAAATCAGAACTTAAAAAAAAAATCTCAGGGTTCTTCTGCTATTACACCCAGTTATCTTGATACACTAGGACCCCTTAAGCCATCACTCTTCCAAGCTTTTTCCTACCCAGGGTAATAGTTCTCCTGTATCTCAAAAGAGACCACTTCATAAATAGTGGTCAGTCTCTCCCTGCTGATTCTCTTCAACCCTTTACTATCCTGTGATTTAGAGACATGGAAACATGGTTACAAAGCCTTATTTCAGGCAGCTCAAGTCACCTTTAAAGAGGCAATTAGCTATAGATTTTCCCAGAGAGCTGTAAGTTACCCACAGTGTTTTTGAAGAATATTTTTCCTTCTCCCCCTTCAGATTCTCCTTCTACTGTGTATTCTTTTGAAACTAGCCCTTCAAATACTATCAACTCCATAGCTGGAGTGTCTTCAGCTCTAAGATGTGAATTCTGTCCATCAGCTCCAATTTGGACAAGAATATAAATGGGTTTCTCAAACGTAGCAAGCTCTCCTGTTCTTAAGGACAAAAGAAACCATGGCAGAGGTGTGTGTCAGTGAGACTCTGTGTGCATGTGTGCACTTCAGTTGTAATTTACTTGATATTCCAGTCTTGGTGACAACAACGCTAATGTAAAATACCCGAAAGGAAGCCACACACTTAATTTTTCCACTCTTACCACATAAATTAAAGATTGAAATAATCAGGCCCTGTGTTACCCTTTAACTTTATTGAGCTGCATTAAAAGAACATTGTTTGTTCAAAACATTTATCATCTGATGATGCAGTAAATCACTGTTGTCAGAAGAACGATACATGCTTTGATCATTTCACTTCCAGGGTAAGTACTGGAGGTGAAAAGTGGTAATCTTGAATTCCCTGAAGTGTTGAACAAGACTATTTCTTACAATAAATGAAGGGGACACTGTCAGAGTGTAAGGGACCATGGTTAGGAGATTTGGCCTAGTGGTCCCAGCTGGGCTGGCATCCACACATCAAGGATGGCCAAAAGACAGTAATCAGTGAGCAGGGATCAGAGGAATCACTAGAGCAGGGATCAATAAGCCAGAGTCAAGGCGGGGTCAGAGATCAGAGCTAGTTCCAAGCTGGAATCAGGAGGCAACAGCCAGGGTCAGAGTTGGATGGGATCAGAGACTGGAGATCAGACGCCAAAGTGTGGTCTGAAGTCACAGCGAGCCACAAGTCTATGCTACTGTCCAGACAACTTCCTGGGCCATCCTTCAGGGCTAACTAGTGATCATGGTCCAATCAGAGGGCCACAATGTCACTCCGGATCCTTTGGGCAGATCTTCCTGCGGTACCTAATTTCCACGGTCATTCCCGGATATAGCACTGCGGGCCCTCCAAGTAGTAATGTGGGAATACCAGCTGTCCCAGGCTCCACAGACCTGGGTTCCAGTCCCAGGGATTCTTACACAGAGTTGTAGTGAGTGATGTCTAGTGATTAAAGCAAAAGCCAGTGGATCAGGACTCCTGACTTCTTTCACAACTTTGCTACTGGTTCACTGTGTGAAAATAAGTCTCTTGACCTCTCTAGTTTTCAGTTTATGCCTCTGTAAAACAGAGGGAGTCATATCTGCTATTTTGAGGCTTAATTAGTTAATGGGTCAGATTCAGACCTGATATAAGTATGTGCAAGTCCATTTACTCCAATGGACACAATTCAAAGAACAACAAGCTTCTGTCCAAGTTAATTCATTTCAACAGGGCCTATCTAGCCTAACCAGTCTGTACACGGGGAAGAAATATTTGTTTAAAAACAAGCATTCTTTCCCTGGTTTATAAATAGCTGCAAAAAGCCAGGGAAACAGAAAGCCTGATCACATAAGGTAATGAATGCCTCCAAGAGACCTGAAGAAGAGCTCTGTGTAAGCACAAAAGTTTGTCTCTTTCCCCAACAAAAGATCCAGTAAAAGATATATCACCCACCTTGTCTCTCCAAAAGCACCCTCAATTCCCACTGACTTTATGGGAGGCTGAGGGTGCTCTGCAATTCACAAGATCAGGCCAAATGGATATATTTTAGCAGAGAGACAACCAGTGCAAAGAAACAATCAGTGGAAAAAAGAGTGCCTTCCCTATATTTGTATAATGATACAGGTAGATGGCTTTCCGCAGGTGCCGCCTCTCGCTTCTGCAACTCTTTGCGGCTGTGCTCAGAAGCATTAACAAAGACAATCATATTCATTAAGGAGGCATTTATGCATGGAGATATCTGAGGGAACTGACAAGGTTACATTGTTCAGTTTAGAAAAACAAACAGTACAATCAATTCACATTCCTGTTCTGTCTGTACTCTGATAAACAATGTATTTTGCAAAAAGCCACATTTAATTAACATTTGGATCTGACACAGACCCTCTAATGTTCAGAAAATAACAAGTGCTGCCAGTCATTTCATTGCTGGCGTTTTTATCCAGCTGTTGTACTTCAAGACCACCTATTAGGCTGAGACAATGTCCCTTCCGCCTAACTTCCTGTTTCAGTGTCCCATTGAAATCATAAGGGAAGGTTTTGGTGTACCAAGCACATTGAAACAACACTAGAGGTGCATTGAACATAGAAGGACAGCATGATCTCTAAAGGAATGAACCTGGGTCTGCGAGCCAGGAAATTCCTAACTCCTATCTGGTCTCTGGCTGTTAAATTTCATGTAGTTTTGGGAAAGTGATTTGCCTTTCTGCCTCAATTTTCCTAGTTTCTTAGAGAAGGAGTATTGTGAGAATTTGTTAACATTTGTACAGTGCTCTAAAGATATACAAGGCTAAGATTTAGTATTGGTAGCAGTAGAGACTTGGTTCAAGCTAATGTGTCTGCAAATTAGAAGCACCCAAATACAACTCCAAAGAAGCTAATCTAGATGCATATATTGTTCCCAATCCCCATTGCTACAGTATCTGAGCACCCCAGAAAAGAATGAGCAGAATGTACAGCAGTCTTTTAAAATTACTACTTTCTCAGACAGGCTAAAAGCGTTTTTCTCAATACAGGAAAACCAATAATGCCAGATGTATGTGGCACACGTAATACCAGCCAAAGTTTTGTTCATTTTTATAGTCAGGTTATTTGTTTCTTTCAATAAGCAGAAAACAAGAGGAAAATAAAAAAGGAAATCTTAAAAATAATAATACTAATAAAAAGCCAAAATACTAAAGATTCATTTTGATTTCCCCCTTGTGATTTTGTACTTTGTCCAGGAAAAAAATAGCCCTTTTCAATGAAAAACTTTCATATCAAAGTCATTTCAGAAAAAAAACATTTAGCTAAAATCAGACTCACTCTTTCTGTTTGGTTTTATGGGACTGAGGGATTTTAAATGCACTGGTCAAGAGGAAGACATTAAGGATAACATTTCTTTTTAAAAGTTGATTCAAAAACCCTTAAAAGAAAAGGTTTCTAAAGGGATCCCCGACACACACAATTGTAGTTTCCAACCCTGCTGCCTTCAAAGTCAAGGAAAAACTCCCACTGATTTCAACATGAGCAGGGGCATGCTTTAAATTATTTAGGGCCATATCCTCAGCCAATTAGTGGCATAACTCCACTGTAGGCTGTAGCCAAAGGTATTACGAGTATCTACACTAGCGTCCTGATTATGACTCTGTTACAATAAAATTTTGAATAATGATGTTCAGTCAAAGCACATTACTTTGTTGTATACATTCTGTATTTGACACAACAGTTTTACTCTCAAGAAGAGGGAAGAGAACATTAAGGCGGCGCTGGGCCTGATTCTCTTTTTATTATAAACCACAAGCAAGTCCAAAGAAATGCATGGAGTTATGCCAGTGTAAGGACACGTAGGCCCATTTATTTTCAAGAAAATGCTACCCCTTTCCTACTATATAACAGCTTTGATAGCAATACAAGTTCTCCTTTAGTGCCCATGTTGTTGTAGGGTAGATTTTTAGCCAAGTAGTCCTTGGAATCATTGCAGATCAGTTCATTGCAGCTGAGCAAATCCTTAACACCTGGCAGCTCCACAATGTTACACGCTCCTAGTAAGAATGGAACGTGCATGCCATAGCTGTGGATAGTTAGGAATTAGAGTACCAGTTAAAGCACAGAAAAGCAGACAAAAACCCTACTGTGATTTACCCACAAGCAGTTCAATAAACATTAGATCTGATGGCATTCATTGCTTTTTCATAGGGCGCTCAATTACTGCTCCAGTTATTGCTCAGATGACATCATTCCTGGCAGAGGAATTGACTGATTTGTTAATGAATATTCATATGGTATTTCAGCCATGAGTAGGCATTAATATTCTAAGAGGAATGAAACATACATCCTAATTTAATGAATGATTGTAAATATGTATCTGATGGATAACATGACCATAAACATTTAAAAAGACATCCATAATCACTTTTGATGCTTTTATTAGAAACAAAGAAAAGAAGAAACTGGGATGCAGAAAGAGAGCAAAATTTGGAACTGAAGAAGACAGGAATTTGCTGCTCCTACATGCACAATGACTGGCGATCTTGCCTTCCCGGTCACTACACAAGTAGAATCTCTTGTGGTTAAGGCACAGGGCTGGGGAACTAGGACGTCTGAATTTTAATCCCAGCTCTTCCAAGGACTTCCTGTGTGACCTTAGCCAAGTCATTTAGTTATTTATTTTTGTTATAGTAGCACCTAGAGACCCTACCTGATATTTGGAGCCCATTGTGCTCAGCATTGTACAACCACATAGCAAGAGACAGCCCCTGCTCTGAAGAGCTAACAATGTAAATAGACAAGGCAGACTAAGGGTGGAGCACAGGAAATAGTCTTATCCATCCAAGTTGTCTGCGGCAGAATCAGGAATTACATCCAGGTGTCTTATGCCCCAGGCCTAAGCCTTAACCAAACAATCATCCTTCTTCCTTGTGCCTCTCTTCCCCACCTGTAAAAAGAGGCTAACAATACCTATTTCGAATTATTAATTATTACCACCACTGTATATCATGCGTTTGGCTGAACCTAAATGAAGCTAAATCCTGTGGTTCAAATTTGTAATGCTGGCAAAGGAATTTAGCCACACAACCCCTAATGAAATTGACAGGAGCTTGCATTGAAAATCTCAGCCTATATTTTTTTTCTTTTCATTTTCAAAGTCCATTGATTGCTATTTGAATGTACTGAACTCACAGCTGCAGAACACGTTTCTCCTACCCACACATGCAAATAGCTCCACCAATGGGCTGCTTTCCTGACCTGGAAGGCTAGTTTGGCCTTTGCCATCCACTCAATCCTTGTCCTATCTCCTGACTCAGCGAGGGTATTTAATCTATTCTATCCTCCACAGAGCGCTGTCATGTTCAAGACATTGCACTGTATTAGGAATTCAAGGCTTGCAGTCCCCAAATCTACAGATATTTGTCAGATATTCCTAAGATATCCTCCTTTTCTTTAGCACTGATCCTTGGCTTTGTGAGGGGAGCAGTTAAACAGAGATAATGGGCCTGATTCTCTTCTCACTTGCACTAGCATAAGGCCTCAATTCAGACAAGCACTACAGCACTGAGTCAAGTGCATCCCTATTCAGGAAATCATTTAAACACATGGTTAACTCCAGTTGACTTCAACGGAAGTGCAGCATGCACTGAAGTGCTTTCTTGAATAGAGTTTTCTGTAGCAGGGCTTAAATCAGGAGCAAACCCATCAAAGTCAATGGAGTTACACTCGTGATAGACATTCATGCCCAATGGTTTTCTATTGTGCTAGGAAGTGCGTTAACCCTTTCACTGACAAATATTCAATGTGTCCCATGGCTACAAAAGAAGAAAAACTAATTTAATAACCCATATTCATCTTAACCTTTTAAGATACGCAAATACTGTTATGTTAAGATCCATTATTAGGGACTAAAGGATCCTGAATTTGTTCCACTTCGCTGTTCCCATCAAATCAACTTGTTATTCTTGTTATGAGCTGCCTGCATGCCTTGCTGTCTCATTCTCACTGCAAGGACATCTTAGCTTGTGAAAATCTGTAAAACAAAATGGCCAAGGAAAATGAACAAGTTCCCCCTTGGAAGAGTAGCACTGTCGCCAGAGCCCTTGTTTGCACATTTAGATGCATGGGACCGAGTTTGATGATAAAAATATATACAAAGTTATGCTTGGTATGGAACAAGCAGGCAGCAGCCACCAAAGCCTTCATAACATCCAGTATTTGGCTTCCTTCCAAAACAAAATATATATATAAAAAAATCAATTGGCATCTCTGAAGATTGAAGCAAGTTTCCTCTCTGCGGCAAATGCTGGATAAACATTTGAATACTGAACCATCCCCTACTTACTTTCCTGGAACATGTGCTACATGGGACACAAAAGATGCTTAAGGTCACAGTGCATCAATATCAAATTGTGAATAAGCCCTACAATTTCCCCATCTCTCTCTCTCCTCAGTAACTTCCTTATATTGTGCCATATAATAAAGGGGGAGGGGGAATATGGGACTTTTACTTTTCACTTCTCCATGGTGGGGCACTGGGGCTGCTTCTTGAAGGTTTGGGTCACTCCTGCCTTTTATTATATCTTGACTTTGGTCTCCACAGTGGAATTGCATTTGTGTACATCAGAGTTGAATTCAACCCTGTGGGTTCATTTTTCACTTTGAATAGCAAAACCATTTCCCCACTGAAGGCCCAGTGTATGTGCAGCAGATTATCCAGTCCCCTAGATGTCTCCCAATAAAGTTTTCATCTCAGATTAAAGAGTCTTTCTAATCTTTTTGTCCAGCTCTTCCAGCATCCATTTGTGAGAGTGTATAAAGGACAACACCACAGGCTTTTCTGCCCCAAACACATGAAGAATCACCAGGGTGCACTGAAATAATGTGCAAGTAATAACAGTGGTGAAGTCAGTGGGAGTTTGACCTGGGTAAAAATGGAGTAAGAATTCCAAGATTTGGCCCAATATTTCTTTTTTATGCTATATACCAACAAAAAGAGATGGCTATGAATATATGCATGCTGTAATCTGACCTTGTGAGCAGTTTACAAATGCGTTAGTCATTTTCCAGAGAACAAGCAGTTTTGTTGGAGAGAAACATAGGATGCAATCCTGGGTTCACTGAAGTCAGAGAGAGTTTTGCCATTGACTTCAACAGAACTAGGATTTCATCCATAAGCTCTACAAGTCTCATTTTCCACCTCTGCTATTGGTTGGTACCTGTGTGCTTTCCTACAGCACGGGTCCAAGACTAGCATAGACCTGATCTCGCTTATATTGATATCAGCAGGAGTTTTGCCATAAACTTCAATGGGTGCAGGATTGAAGGTGTATATATACTGCAATAGTGAGGTACAATGGGGCAAAATATAGGCTTAGGATAGAAGTAATGATGGATCCTTTAAGGGCCCGAGTATGTGACTACTGTCTCCTCCTATGAGGTTTCTCGTATCTTTGATATTGGAAGAAATGATTGTGATCCCATATTTGAGGGGCAGCGTTAAGCTTTTTTAAAATAGTTTTAGAAGCTTGAAAATGAAATTCCATTTTGCACTGATTCTGTTCTTTTGCTTTTGGCAAATAACAAGGAGGCCCCTGCCCACCCAACTGCAAATTCTCCCTCTTGCTGAGCAAATAATTTGTAACAAATCATTTATTTCATAATTGCCACCTCTTTTTTAGATGGCCACAAACACAGTGTGATTTTCTTCAATTTTTTTATTTTTGGAAAATTTTCATAAAAATGTCTTCATTCCTTGAGAGCAATTTACTCAGTAGGAACATTCCCCAAAAGAGCAGGAAATCTGAAGGGCAGAGTGGTTCATTTCATTAACATGCACAACCTTGACATCTTTCCTCAGGAAAAACTCTCACTGGAGCCAATGGCAGATTTGCCCAAGTAAGAACTGGGCAAAGACTTCAGTATTTGTCTCCAGTGGTTTATGTGGTATCTATTGAAGCTAGTTCAGTTCAACTATTTACTCGGCTCTGAATCACCCCCACTTCTCCCCTGTTCCCTTCACCAACAAAGGTCTTGTCTGAAAGGATTTAAGAGTAGTAGCACCATGACTGTTTATAATGGAAGGAAGGTTACAAGTTAAACCATTGAGAGGCCACCCCTACTGTATAAGACAGTAGGTAAACTCTGAGATAAGGCCTTGTTTACATGCAGAAGTTGCATTGGTTTGACTTGTGCCTTCTCTACTCAAGAAAGCTGCACTAGTTTAAGTTAAAACTTTTTTTAAAATCAATTTAGTTGACAAACCCCTGGATGGATGTTTTTATTTTGGTTTAAAAGTGGCTTATTTTAAATTGATTCCTAATCAATTTAAGATAAATTGACACATCAGATTTATACTGATTTAAGAGTCCGCACAGGGGTTTGGACCAGTTTATCTAAATTACTTTAAAACCACACCAATAGTTAAATTGGTACAATTTTGCATGGAGATAGGCCCCAAATTAGTGTGCATTGGGGATTAAACTTTGATTTAGGGTATGTCTACATTACCCGCTGGATTGGCGGGTAGTGATTGATCTATCGGGGATCGATGTATCATGTCTCATCTAGACGCAATACATCGATCCCCAAATGTGCTCCCCGTCCACTCTGGAACTCCACCAGGGCAAGGCGCGGAAGCAGAGTCAACAGGGGAGCGGCGGCTGTCAATCCCGTGCCGTGAGGACACAAAGTAAGTCAGTCTAAGATACGTCGACTTCAGCAAAGCTATTTTCATAGCTGAAGTTGCGTCCTTTAGATTGATACCCCTCCCTGCCCCAAGTGTAGACCAGGCCTTAGAGTCACCAAAGCAGCAAAAATTCAGAGCAAACCCTGATAACCCCAACCCGTGATCTCTCTTAAGCACAGTTTTTAGTAGCTGAATAAAAATATCTTGTACTTAGCAATTTTCATTGGCTTATTACTGGACAAAAACTTTGCTTTGAACTGACATTTTCTGGGCATGACGACTGCTTTGAAGCAGGAAGAGAAAATTAACACGGTGAGTTGGCTGGCGAAGAAATGAGATGAGAGGGTTTTTTTTCCCCCATGGCAACATAGCTGTCCAGGAGTTATGGAAACTTTGTTTGGCTAAACAAAGATGTTAAAAGATTACCAGGCTTCATTTTTCCCAGCAGTGTCTTCACTCTAACTGCTGCCTCAGTATGCAAGAGCCTCCCTAAAAGCTTTCCTGGGAGTAAACACACCTTGTTACTTTTAACAGCTTCCAGAAAAAAACACCCCAAAACCTTGCTGCTCCCTGCGGGTTAACTGCATTGGGAATGATAGCTCAGAGGTGAGCTACAGGCCAAACTGTCCCTGCTTGGGATGAACAAGTAGGAGAGAGCACAAGGAACCTTATTCCCCTTGCATTTCCTGGCACAGCGGTCAGCCCCAAACACAGCTCTTCTAAGCACAGGGACTGTTCCCTGTTAGCACTCCCAAGGGCACCATCCACACTGCACCTTTCTAAGGGAATGTGCAGTAGAAACACCTCCCTCCCCCCAGGGACTGACTGGAGACTCCTTCCCTGGAACTACCCCACCTCCCACACACACGCTGAAGAGCTCCAGAAGCAGTTGTGGCAATATCTCCTAGTGTTTCTGCTCGACTGGCATGGGTCCATGCAGCCCCTGACCTACAAGATAAATCTGGCTCTCGGGCTGTGTCTACAAAAAGGAAATTCATACATTGATGTAATTACCCCAGTGCAAATCCGTAATATAGACACTATTGCAAGGCATGGCTTGCACAAGTGCTGCTTGATCTTGCAACATGTAAACTTAACATCAACATGGTTGCAATGGTTTGAATTTCCTTAGCATATACACGGCTTTCGTAAGCAATCCCACATGACAAGGAGTGGGTTGTTATTAAGACGGTTGCATCTCTCAAGTGCTTTGGGAGTCACAAGGCCACGGATAACATGCTTTCAAGCACAAGTAGTCTTTTAAATGTAGCACGCCCACAGGGCTCCAAACTCATTAGTTGATCAAATGCCTCCTTTTCTCTATCCCATTGTATGGCTTGCACCACACTACATCTTGCCCTATCTACTAAATAGAAACGAAAGGATTTACTGTACCAGATCAGACACAAGATCTGCCAACTCCAGTGTCCTGCCTCCAGAAGCGGCCAACACCTGGTGCTTCAGAGAACTTTTTCACAGTGTGGACCATGTCTCAATAGAAGCCACTCTGGCACATCCCCAGCCATTAATGACTGGGCACGACATTCGCTCTTTCATCTGTCATCATGTAACTAAGCTATGGCAACTACAGCACTTGCTTGCATAGATGAATAACATTAGGAAAATAGTTGATGTATTTTTAGCTGTCTTCTAATACAATGTAGCAGCTGGATACAGCAAGGAGATGACTGAAGTAATCCCAGGGCTAGATCCTCCACTGGTGAAATTGGTTTAGCTGCACTTATTTCATTTGAGCTACACCAATTTACACCAGCTGAGGATGTGGTTCCCCATGTACAGTTTGAATATCAACTAGTTAACTTTGTCAAATGCTTTAGGATGGTAGATACTGTATAAATACAAGTTGTTATGACTTGTCTAAGAACATGGGGCACAATGAAATTAGCTTTTCACCAACTAATGCACTTAACAAAGGGCTCATATACTAATTTTACTTCCATTGGTATATTTCCAGTGCCTTCAGTGGAGTTACTGTGGATTTCCACTGGTTTAACTCAACCAGAATCTGGCCTGAGTTTGCTTTCTTACACAAATAGCACATTATCGCCGATTAAAGCAGCCTGATTCTTAAAATGTACCAATTGAGAAGTGAAATGCTTAGTTTCAGAGAGCACACTCATTAATTTTGCTTAGTCATCCTGCACACTACATGACTTGGAATGAGTCACGCTCACACGCACCACTCTGATACCAGTACACCATTTTGCTTCCATCATTCTCATTCAGTTTCTCCGAACCTATGTTCTTGTAGCCAATGATAGTGGGGTGCTTGAGTTGGTTTTGGGAGTAGGGGCAAATGAGATCCTACTTCCTCTTGAAATAAGAGAGGCTCAAAAAAAAAAAAAAAAATCCATGACCTGCACTTAACACAGTAGCTTTCAAAGCCCTTTACAATCTCTCAGCCACATTCTCTAGGTCTTGCAGCTGGTGTACTCGTTTACCATTTTGCGAAGTGGGTGGAAGACAATGAATCAAACAGTCATGCATGCAAGGCTGTTTTTGTAGTTTCATTTATTATTAAGGATAAAATCCACTCATCCTTGCACTAAACCTAAGTAATCTGGCTTTGCTTCGGGAACCTCCACTCCCCCAAGCAGGATGACCAGATGTCCCGATAAAATAGGGACTGTTCCAATATTTAGGTATCTGTCCCGCATCCCGACCGATCTTTGGTTGGGATGCAATTTTTTGTTTTTGTTTTTTGCTCCGTCGGTGGACCTCCCCTCCCCATGTATCCCGATATTTTCTCCCTCTCATCTGCTCACTCTCCCTCCCTGCAAGTTCTGTGGCTGATATTCTACGCTTTGGGCAGTAGTTAGTAGCTATGGCCTCTTTGTGCCCCTTATGGGAAGGTTTTGGGTTTCTGGAGCCACATGAATGCTGCTCCAGAAGTTTATCTTTTCCTGCTTGCAATCGCCCTCTCCATGCTTGGCCTCTCTGGAGCCCATGGCTTCATTGGCTATAAAACATTCCACAAAGCTGACCAATCAGCGTAGACCAAGACAAATCATATTCAGCATCTATCTTGGATCTGTGTATGCTGCTGCCAATCACTCTCCCATCTGAGTACCTTCTATGTAAAATCAGTAGCAATAACAACATCCGTAATAGATGCTATGGAGTCGCTGATTGCTGAATTGTGATTACAATGCTGTAGTATAGTCTCATCTCCACACGGGAGAGGGACAGCAGACAGCAACCTGCGCAGTTACTCCACACCTGCAAGAGGATATGGCAAGACACAAGTCATGTTAGTGCAAGGGACTGGGGGTCAGGACTCCTGGCTCTCCCAGTAACTCCTTGGTGACTAACCTTCCTAATCGTTAAATTACTCAGCTATAAACATTGAGACAATTACACTCACAAGGATGTCTGTGAGGCTTAATTACTTGGGCCTGATTCTCTACTGCTCGCACCTGCTGTAGTAATTTACATCTGTGCAATGTGGGTGTCAAACAATACCAGAGCAGAGTGGTAGCATCTTTGTAAAACAGTATCTCTAACATTTTCCCATTGGTTTAAACAACCAATCCATTCAGACATTTAATAAAAATGTTTAATGAAGGTGGCATGTTTCATAAAGAACTCAACAGGCACTCAAGACACTGAGTTGTATCCATGTTTCAAAAGGTTAACATGGTGCAAATCAAACACTTTGCATTGTAGTTTATACATTAATCAGTTAAAGGGCAGAGCTAATGCGACTTTGTTACCACACATGCAGTCATCCTTGCCCTTAAGTCTGCTGTAACAGATTGGGAGTTCCAGCTTCAAAAACATAAAGGTCTTCCATTCCCTGCATATCTGAAACCTGCAATGACTTGAAAAGGAGATATCAAAGGGAGTCTGGGATGTGCAAAGACTGCAGGATTGGGCCCCAAAGGGACACTGTCAGATCAAATACAGCTCAATATGTAGGTCTGGTAAAAATAATCTCTCTCAAAACTTATTTCTATTTGTCTTGCTTCTATGGTTTCTATTAAAATTCCTCTGGAAGCATTTTAAAAACCAAATAAACATTAATCTGCAGTATTTATAGCCCAAAGAAGCAGTATGACAGGATCAAGGAAAAGCTAACTAAAAACAAAAATGAAAGCGACCAGTTTATTCTCATTGTCCAAGATGAAATTGAAAAAGTGAAGCAAACATCACCAATGATGAAAAGTTGATTAAATTTTTCAAATCGTTTCAGTTTTATTATCTATAGTTATTTGTAATATAATGAATTTTTTTGTCTAATTATTTTAATCTGACTATGTCTCTCTCATGTCTGAGCGAGTCTGGGAAACAGGAATAAATCCAAGGGAAAACAGTGGAGTAGGGTTTGCACATACCTGCTCAGGCTAAAATATTTCTGGCAACTAACATTAATTTGCTATTTGTCTGACTCTTAAAGACATAGGAATAAATTCCAGCTTCTACCCGTTTTATTATTTGGTCTGTTCTGACCATTTTTTTTTTTTTTTTTTTTTTTAAGAAAGGACTTTTGCAATGAAGAAAGCTTTATGAGAAAAAATTGCTTATTGAAAGCATACGCTTTACTGTGTCATTTACTCTGTCCATCATATAGCTTTGGCTTGGTTAACAGCTTTCTCCTCACAGCCTGCCTTCACCTCCTTGAACTTGTAGGTCACTTTGAACATCTCAACTTCGAGAAAAACCTTTAATTAAAAGTAAACAAATGCTTAAAAACAAAATCCCTGTATTAAAAAAAACTGATTACAATCCCAAATCGTTACCAAGATCTTACTTATTCAGCAACCTTCTAGGGATGTTGTGAAGATTAATTAGCTAGTGATTGTAAAACACTTTGAAGATGAAAAGTGCTATATAGGTGCCAAATATTATTCTATTCATGTACACCTAAAATGTTCAAGCTGACATATTTTAAAACAAATTATTTGAAAACCACCCCCTCTTCCTCTTACCTGCCCACATTGGTGTTCAAAGGTCATTGTTTCCCCAGCTGCAGCAGATAACATCACTATCACCTATGCATTGTAAGGAATACAAGTCTTGCAATGGCTTAGTGCCCGTGACATAATATTTTTCCCTTTGTGTATTTAGTACCTTTCAACCAAAGATCACTAGCACTTTACAGAGGAAGGTAGGTATTATCCCCATTTTACAGATATGGAAAATGAGTCAGTTTAAGTGACGTATCCAAGCTCACAGCAATACAGTGACACATCTGGGAACAGAACCTAGGAATCTTGCTACTTGTTCGCCTGCTGTAATCATACCATGCATTTACAGCCTTCCAAGTTATCCACCTTTCCAGGAGAATCACAGAGTCCTGACATCAGGTCTTGGTAAGTGAAGCTTTAGGGCCTTGTGACAGCAGACATTTGGGCATAGGAAACAAATTGAGGGATCATTTTCATATATAAGGCACCATTTTCATCTTCATTTAATCTTTTATGTGACCTTTTATCCTTGGTTGGCCTGCTCCTTTCCTTGATTTGATAAGCATTACCCATTTACTTGACTTTAGGACATTCACTTGATACATAATATCCAATTTTGGACACAGAGGGCCAGAAAGGTGCTTTAGGAACACTGCAATGCACTGAAACAGAGGGGTGCCTGGCTCCCTAGATTAACAAGGACTGGGACCACTGTAGGTAGCTCATGCGGAAGTTGGAACAGGTGAGCGGAAATCAAGAGAGCACACCACCAAACTCTCCATTGATGCCTCTTTTGACTGTTATTTAAATAAGCACTGAAAGAGATCCCCTCTGCCAAGAGTTTCTACCTGACTTAATGCCAGATCCTGTGATGTGCCAGCCAGGCATAGGAGCACAGGTGGCTTTACCTGATTTTTGCACCTCTTGGATTTTCGATGGTTTGGGGACTGCTGGGGCCTCCAGCGTTAGTCAGAGCAGCTCCATGGCTGCTGTAACTTACATTGCCTGCAGTGGCTCCCTATGAATTGTCAGGGAGGCTAGGATAGTCAGTGCCCAGAGTGCTCCAACCCTTAGGCTGGGAGCTGCATGGAGAATAGAGATAACAGGGCATTGTCATCTCATTTGGGGACCCACCCTCCCCAGAGACTCGATGTAGCTTTGCTAGAAAAGGTCAGCGCACTGGAACCCAGAATCTGGGCCTCATCGTTTTAGGTGGGAAGACTGGGGAATGGAAGTATCACATTAGATCTCCCTCCCTCCCAGCAATTCTGGAAACTCATATATAAGAAATATAACTAAGGCAGTGATACTGTCATGGAGGTCGCAGATTCCATTACTTTCCGGGACCTCCAGGACTTCTTCTGGGGCAGGGCTGGAGCAGCTGTCAGCCTTGGGGCTGCTCAAACCACAGCTGCCGGAACAGTTGACCAGTGGCTAACCCCAGGGCCACCGGAACAGCTGACCAGCAGCCAGCCAGAGTTGGGTCAGCCCCCCAGGAGCAGTGGTGGAGCTGGAGCAGCTGCAAATCCCAACAGCACCGTGAGTCGTGGCCGTCTGTGACTTTTACTAAAAATACCCATGACAAAATCTCAGCCTTAAATGTAAGATATTAGTAAAACAAAATAAGAATGTGTAAGGTGCTCAGACGCAAGGGTGATGAGTGCAGGTTGGGTAGGCAGATGTAATAAACACAGCAGCTGGGTGAACTCTCCTAGAACAAAGCCCAAGGGGAGCAGTTACATGCACAGTTCTGGCAACTACCAAGGAGCATCAAGAGAACATGGCTTATGGCACAACACTGATTAACCACTTTGCTCCCATGGAAACATCTCTCAGCTCCTGCAGTGCTGATCTAAGATTTATTCTGCCAGGACCCAGCCTCAATCAGCACCCTGTGGTCAGTCTGTATTACTACATCATCAGACTGTATAGATAATTTCTGGTTTTGCTCTAGATTAAGGCTTCAGAGAGAAGCATCCCTACTCTGCATCTGCAAATCTGCAAAACCAAATGTCTACCACCAAAAGGCACTGTCCCCATAAGCTGCAATGTAAAAGCATCCTTTCCCTCTGCATATGAGTATGTATTGGACCCTATGAAGTAACCCTACTGAAGGAAATACAAATACTGGACCACAAAAAATGTCTTTTCAATACATTAGTGACCTAATTCTCATCTCACTTACCCTAACTTTATATCAACATGACTCCATTGACTTCAATGGACTGAATTACAATGATTTGAAAACAGAAACAGGTCTTGGTCTTTGTAGCCAACCTTCTTGTAAGAAATCAATCTGCAATTCCTTACAGAAAAATGGGGAAAGGGACAACATTCTAACTTTGTTTTGAGTAAATGCTGGTAACTCTGAATAGACACTTTGGGCCAGGCTCTGAATTTACTTGCAGTTATGCGTAAATTGATTTCAGGGGAATCACCCCAGATTAAGATCGGTGTGACTGAGATCAGAACTTGTCTCTTGATTATTAAATCATCAGAAAAAGTTTCTAATGACTTGACCTTCCACTGCCACAACTGGTGGCAAAGCCAGAATATTTCCTCTATATTATTAAAGAATTCACAATGCTGCACTTTCAGATTTTGGTTAGTTTTCAAGTTCCCCTAGATGAAAGACACCATAGTCTGATCTCACTTGCACTGGTGCAATTCAGGAGTAACTTCCATGAAGACACTAGAGTAAACTCAAAGTAAGAAAGATCAGAATCAGGTCCAGATATGTTAGGCATTAAGGAAGAGATGGAGATGAGTTACTCTAGGCCTATCATTTTCCAGTGGTTTATTTGCTGAGGGTGGAATTTTCAAAAGCACTTAGCACTGGGCCTAACTCTGCTTCCATTACTTCACATAGGAATGATATATCAGTGCCAAGTGATTCTGGAAGATCCCACCCTAAATGCCTAAAGAGGGGTAAGCCGCTCAAAGCTATCAAAACAGCAGTCTGAGGTAAATACAATATCAAAATGGTCCAAATACATTGCTGGTGTAAGTCTACTGAAATCATTGATGAATTTGGCCCAAGATGTTTAGCAAAGGATAATGCAAGTCCAGAATACACCAAGGGAGAAGACTGGGTAGATAGGAATATATATTACTTGCACAGGACATCACTGAACATTTTTAGAAAGAGGATACAGATGATTAAAGGGGCAGGGTGCAAAATTATTTGGCTTCCCTCCTCCAGTTAAATCACTGCCCTTTCCATGCCCACTGGAATAGTTTAGCAGGCTAGAATCCTATGGACTGAAAGGAAATGTATGTAGTTTTCACTGTGGAAACAAAAATTGAATGTAGCCCACTTGCAATCAGGGACGGTAACTCAGCAGCACCCCAGCCCTCAAAAAAATAAAAATAAACCCAATTCCAGAGACAGGTACATGAATTTATCAAAATCTAGCACTGATAAATAAATTTGTATTTAAAAAAAGGCAAAGGAGATATCCATAGGTTTTGGGGTAGAGTTAGAGTCACCTCCTGAGCCCACATGCGCTCACTTTATTTACATATCCACAAACACCATGAAACACCAGCCCAGCCCCCCCACTAGCAGCATGGTCACGTGAATTCCATAGATGAGCAGTTCATTCATGAGGCTGAAGTCCACCCGCCTTCGCCCCAACAAGAGGAGGATGATGGAGAGTTTGTACTGGAAACGCAGAAAGATCCGGATGCCCAGGTACTGAAGGCAAAACAAGATAGAAAGCGCCACCCAGAGGATGGAGGTAAACAGGCTGCAGCTGAAGTACAGCAGGAAACGAATGAATCCATACATCCATCGGGATTTCAGATAGATGTCGAAGTTGTTGTACTTGGTGCGCACCAAGTGAGTGGTCCTTACTGGGCCACAGGCTGAATGCAGACATGTTGTGTGGGGGCCGTGGAAAGAACGGACACGGCGGGGAATGGGGATTACAGGCATCAGGCACCCCACAGTTCACAGAGTCCCAGAGCAGGATTTGCAGTGCACATACCAAATGTCATCCATTAATATGGAAAAGATTCAGCAACCTATGAATGCAAACTTTCTGCTGAATTTCCAGGAAGGAACAGGCCTGCAGGAAGGAACAGAAGGAAAACACATTTAAAAAACTCCAGAGGGAGGTAAAGAGAGTCTGGTGGATCTATTCCAACCTGATGCTATTTACAGCCACCTTGCAAAACTCTACTCACTCTGTTGCCTGGGGTAATGTATTTTTTGATGGGCAAGTAAAATAGAATTTTTTCCATTATTGCCTAACTGGATGATTACAAAACACCCAATCTGTGTGGTATCTAGGTTATAATATTAACCTATCATCAACCTCACTATGGTAATGGAGTGGAAACAAGAGGACTGTGTCTCTGAGCTGGTATATTTTCATGACAATTTTGCAAGGTTGATTAACATATAGCATATCCCTTTAATCAACAGGGCACGATACTGCAACATGAGCAGTCCTTACCCATGTCAGTAGTCCCATTGATCCATGGGTTTTCATTTGATCCTTATTCATTTATAAGTAACACTCTATTCAAGTGAGGCTTTCAACATACTGTGCAAATAAATACTGGACATAGTACAGACAACAGCAATTCTGGGCTCCTGCTAATTTTTAAACCTTGCTAAGCATTATAGAATCACAGAATCGAAGGACTAGAAGGGACCTTGAGATGTTTTCTAGTCCAGTCCACTGCATTCAGGGTAGGACTAAATATTCTCTAGATCATCCCTGACAGGTGTTTATCTAACCTGCTCTTAAAAATCTCCAATGATGGAAATTCCACAATGTCCCTAGGCAATTTATTTCAGTGCTTAACTACCCTGACATTTAGGAAGTTTCTCTTAATGTCCAACCTAAACTGCTAAACTTGCTGCAATTTAAGCCCCTTGCTTCTTGGCCTATCCTCAGAGGTTAATAAGAACAATTTTTCTCCCTACTCCTTATAACAATCTTTTATGTACTCAAAAACTGTTATCATGCCCCCATAGGTCTTCTCTTCTCCATACTAAACAAACCCATTTTTTTCCCCCCAATCTTCCCTCACAGGTCATGTTTACTAGCCCTTTAATCATTTTTGTTGCTCTTGTCTGGATTCTCACCAATTCGTCCATATCTTTCCCGCAATGTGGTGTTCAGAACCAGACACAATACTCCAAATGAGCCCTAATCAGCGTGGAGTAGAGTGGAGGAATTACTTCTTGTGTCCTGCTTACAACACTCCTGCTAATACATCCCAGAATGATGTTTCCAATAAACAAAATGAAAACAATGAAACATTTTTCAAGAAAAACAAAGCAATGTGTTTTTTTCACACTGTACAGGATGTTCCTTCGCTTGGATGAGCCTGGAGGGCTCACTGTCATCGCAATTCCCTGTGCTCCATAGTTTTAAAAGGTATTTACCTACCTTATTTCTTCCTTCATATTCTACAAAAATAAATGAAATATCCATAGTCTTACACAGTTTTTATGATTTATAATCTTAGCATGTTTCCATGTAACCTTTGTTATTATTTGACAGTGATGAGCATTAGTCTGTTAGCTACTCTCTGTTTCACCTCATGCTTCTAATGTGCCAACTTCCAGGAACTATCAGATGACAACACACTAATCAGACAATGCTATTAAATAATGGGGAATTTCCCTAGCCTCCTTCCACACCCCATAACATTGTTTCTTGTTATTACTTTGCATCTTACAGCTGGAGAAAGCTCAGACACACAGGCCTGGAAAGTTCTTTCTTTTGCTGAAGGAGAAATACTATCACTGCTAGGCCTAAGAAGAAATTTCATTTTATTATTAGACCATTCTTTGAAACTAATTCCTATTATTACCAAGGCTACTATTA
>NC_133792.1:20193043-20274803 GCF_003597395.2 Chelonoidis abingdonii | reverse complement strand
GCCCAGACAGTGGACCGCGGACCCGAGGGACAGGACCCAGTGAGAACAGGACGAGGCCGGTGTGGCTCCCCTCCTCCACAGGGAGGGTTGAGCCCCGGCTTCCCTCGTCACAGAGCCACTTACTGAATATTTCAGCTCCTCGCAGGGAGTGTTGGCCTGGACGCACTAGCCCTCTGAGCCAAGGAAAACGCTAGGACAGTGGGCTGCATAGCTGGGACTTATCCTGTTTAGACTTGGCACTGCCAGGACATAGGGCTGGGTGAGGAGGGTCTTCTCTGCTCTCGGCATGAAGTGATGTCAGAGATTCTCTGGTGGGCCCAGCTGCCTCACTGTTGGGCCTGCCGCGAGCATGGCCCCCTTGCCTTCTGCAGCTCCTTAGCATGGCATTGTAAGGAGTCTTTAGATGATGCTTAATGGTGCGGGTGAAGGGCAGCTGGGGCTAGGCCCCCGGCTCCCACCCACATCCTCACTGCTTGTATCTCCTGGTCCCGCTCCCCTCCAGCACTGGGACCCTCCCCCAGTGAATCTGTGGCTCCAAAACCAGTCAATTCCTGGGTCCTGGCCGGCTGGGACTTGTCTCTGGTTTAGGTTCTGCACTGGTGCCCATCCCTGTGATACTTGACTATGTCTCATGTTAGGTTGGCAAATGAGGTCCCTAATGGACAACACAGAGGATTTGGCTCTTTCTCATCCTTGGGGAGGGAAAGCTCATCATGGGCTCTGATTCATTATCAATAAGTGATGAGGCAGGCAGAGTTGTAGAAAAGAGAGATCTCTGTTAAGCATGATGAGTCTCTAGAGCTTAGGGTAGCAGCCTGGCACTGGCTTGTGTTTGTGAACCCCTGGTGCCCCTGCCAACTATGTCTCCCCTGAAACTTGACCATCCTTATTCACACTCGCTCCTCATATTACAGAGCAGGGCATTTCTTTGGGGATAGGGAGCCCGGGGGCCTGCAGGCCCCTGTAGATCATTTTGAGCCTGTGCTAGTGAGCAGTCAGTTTGCAAAAGCAGAGGGTGGTGGTGAGAAGGGGGCAGGGCAGGGGGTTATTGGTTGCAAATGTAGTTCCTTAATGCCCAGGCTGAGTTTGAATTAGGGCGTATTACATGCATAATACAATGCAGCTGCCCGTATATGGAATGGTATTGTCAGTGGCAGCACATTAAAGTATTAGGGATCAGGGATATTGCCCAGCAAGCCACATTTCAAGAGAATTAATGATGCATAATTCCATTGGGGTTGGTGGGTGAGGTCTTTGTAGGATAAATGAACAGGAAGCAGGCGAGCTGGACCCATTCTGCTCAGTATTCTAAAGCCAAGAGTCATCTCCCAGCCCCTGCAGCATTAAAAATGTTGTGAGTCATCCTCTGCAAGCAGTGTGTGAGCCAGCATCAAAGTCAGAGGTGTTTATAAACTGCTGTTGAGAAACTCTGTGGAGAATTTCAAAAGACCACTTTATTCTCTGTTTTTTATTTTTAAGGGGGGTATGAAAGGCTGGTGAGGATGAGAGGCTAATATCCATGTCTTGAGCCAAACTATTGGAGGCGGATGCTGGGCAAGCTTTCCCCATATAGTTCTGCGGATGTCCGTCCATCAGTCCGTCCTACCCCATACCATCCCTCTAGCTATTCCAGTCTTTGTCCCGGCCTCTCCCATTTCATCCCCCAGCAGCTCTGCTGCTGTATCTAAGGCCATGACTACACTGGCGCTTTACAGCGCTGCAACTTTCGCGCTCAGGGGTGTGAAAAAAACACCCCCCTGAGCGCTGCAAGATACAGCGCTGTAGAGCCTCAGTGTAAACAGTGCTGCAAGCTACACCTGTAGAGGATGTGGAGTATGTGCAGCACTGGGAGAGGTCTCTCCCAGCGCTGGTGCTGCGACCACACTTGCACTTCAAAGCGCTGCTGCGGCAGCGCTTTGAAGTTTCAAGTGTAGCCAAACCCTTAGTCCAGCCCTGCAGGAACGGCTCCAGCACGCTGCTCTACCAATACCTCATTCTGCAACACTGCATGCAGTTCTGGTCCCTCCATCTCAAAAGAGATATGTTAGAATTGGAAAATGTAACAGAGAAGGACAACAAACACCATTAGGGGTATAAAACAGCTTCCATATAGGAGAGATTTAAACCACTGGGTCTGCTCAGCTTAGAAAAGAGACTACTGAGCGGGGATATGACAGAAGTCTATAAAAGCATGACTGATGTGGTTCGAGAAAGTGAATCAGGAATTATTAACTCCTTCACATAACACAGGAACCAGGGGTCACCCAATGACATGAAGAGGTGGCAGGTTTAAAACGAACACAAGGAAGTACTTCACACTACGCAACGCCAGCCTGTGGAACTCATTGCCCGGGGATGTTGTGAAGGCCAAAAGTATGATAGAACTTTTCTGGAAAATAGGTCTATCAATAAGGTTATTAGCCAACATGGTCAGGGACAGAACCTCTGCTCTGGGTGTCCCTAAACCTCTGACTGCCAGAAGCTGGGAGCGGATGACAGAGGATGGATCACCCAATAAATTGCCCTGTTCATTCCCTTTGAAGCACTTGGCAAGGCTGCTGTTGAAAGACAGGATAACTGGGCCAGATGGACCATTGGTCTGACCCAAGATGGCCGTTCTTGTGTCCTGGCACAACCCCTGCTTGGTCTGGTCCCTGCACCTAACCTCTGCACTTCAAACCCTTCCCTGCATCACTCCCTGTTCCTCGCTGACAGCTCAGCAGGTGCACGTCAGTCTGACCTGCAACATTTGTGTCATGTCTCTCTTGGGATCTCACACAGCCAATGAACCTTTATTCTAATCTACAACATCTCAGTGTTGTCCCTGACTCTCAATTCTAACCATACACCTTAACGCTCCCCTGCCACAGTCCTGGCTAATTCAATCTGGGCCCACCCAGAGATTTGTCAATGAATCTCAGGCTGACCTTAACCCCCCCACCCCTTGCTATTCCAACCCTGCACCTCACATGGCAAGTACATCTCAATCCTGACCAGTCCTAGACCTCTTGAGGAGAGAATGAAACTTTTTATTAAAAAAAAAAAAAACAAAAACAAAAACATTGAGTTGTTTTGCTTTACACAGTTCAGGTGACTTGGCAATATCTTCAGCCCTAACAAGTGAGCCACCAGCTCAGTTGTGAGGCAGGGCTGTTTTAGGATGTGATAGTTCAAGAGTAAACTTTACTCCAGATTGCTGCCTAGGCAATCCTTCTTCCCCACTTTATGCTTGCCCAGCTCTGCTGGCCTTTGAGCAGCCAGCCCAGCTTCCAGAATTCAAAACCACTTCCCTGTACAAAAAATAAAATACAAAAGCTGACCATAGCCACAAAACAAAAATACATCCTGTATCTTTGCACAACCTGACCATTAAAGATGTCTGCGGGGCTGTAAGTTGGGACTATTTTTATATTGTCAGTGGGAAAACTTCCTATACACTATCTTGAGCTTTTCCTTCTCTAAAGTATTTATAATTAAAATTTATTTGACAGATCTGATATTCTAATCGGTATAGTTTCCACTGGTACAAATAAGATTTTATTTTTCATTACAAGCTAAAGAAAGCTGACATAATCCAGTTGGTAAATTTACGTCATGTCTATCTGATGTTAAATGCAGTTGAGCCAGGGTGAGAGAGGGACATAAAAAGAACTGGTGTTAGTGGTTAGAGAAAAGGACTGGGAATCGGGGAGGGGGGACATCACTGAAATGCAACCACTTCTGGAGTAGAACACAGCAGTTGTTAACAACGTGCAGCAGTACTGCACAACATTCTAGGGAAGAGAGTGAAAAATACTAATCCCAATAGAACTTCAGGGGGAATTTTAAGTCTGCAGTTTATAATTGCCTCCCAGATGGAACTTGCCTAGGACGCCAGGGTTCCCAGCCCTACTTGTGTGAAATGTTTGATGTCCCTGTTGTTTGCTGCTTTCAGCAGCACAGAACCCCCTGTGCCATGTGGTCTGTTGGCTCAGTCTTGCCTCTAAAGGAAGAGTGAGTGTTACTGAGTTAATGGTTGTGAAAATACTTTACCAGAAAGACAGCGGGATCGCTGTCTCCACACCCATTTCATTGTTAGTGCCCTCTGCCAATCCTTTTTTGTCTACTCGCAGCGGCAGCTATCAAATAAGACAGAGCGAGGGGGATGCAACTCTGTGTAAAACTATCATTTGTGTGCAAGAAATGACCAGGCTGGGAAGGGAACCTGCAGCAGAACAGGCCGGGGGGTTGAGCAGATTTGGGTGTTTTTTAGAAGTGAGCCTTTAAAGTGCAAGGCTGTGAGCTCCCATGTGCCTGTTCCTGTCCTTACAGTTTAAAAGCACAGTCCTGCAAGTACTTAATACTGATCATAGACCCACTGAAGTCAATGTGGGAGGGAGGGAGCATTTGCAGAATCAAGTCCTAGATACAACTTTTCAGTTGTTTTCCATATTTTATGTATATATTTCAATGTAAATTTTAAAAAAGGATGGCTATGCAAGGCCTTCGGCACCATAGCACATATTTAGTACCTCAGCACAGGCCCAGCAGCATTAAAATAATCATGGAACTTTGCCAGCCTGCCACCTACAAAAAATCTCCTTTCAATCGCAAGCCGCCTTTAGCTGCCAGAATCTTACTTTGGGGTTGACTGAGCTAGGAACATTGGTCTTTCCTTTCCAGCAGTGAAAGGTGCCAGGTTAGCACTTAGAAAGCTTAGTGTCCTGCCCTCTGTTAAAAACACCACAGGCTGTTAAACCTGAAGGAATTCCAGACCTGGAGTTGGCTTTTCACGAGTTACATTCTGTCTTTTCTCTTTGCACTTCGCTCACCCAAGCTAGTCAGATTTCATGCTCTGGTTCTCACGCACCGGCCCAGCGCGGTAGCATCTGTGTTGTGCATACTGCAGAGGGATGTCTGAATCCAAACAAAACCACTACACAAGGGCCTTTAAACAAAATGCTAAAAAATTTTCCATTAATATAAGGGATTTGTAAAATCACTTTTTATAAAATAACCCCTGTATGTGGGTGCATCTAATGGCAAGCAGAAACCCATAGCAGTGAGTCTCGGAGCCTAGGTTGCTAAGATTAGCTGTGTAGACAGGCTTGGGTGCTGGAACCCACAATTGAATGATGTAGCACAGCAGGCAGCAGCGGGTTTCTGCTTGCTGTGCAGACATACCCCATGGATAGGAGCACAGACTCTGACCTTACAGAGGCAGCTCCAATATCTCCTTTCCAAGAGCAGACATTTTGGCCTGCCGTCTCTTTTAAGGTGTGTGGCTCTGATTTGGCACCAGCCCTTGATATGTATGTGGCATGCTCTCCAGTCAGCAGAAAATCAAGGCTCAGCTCCCATCATGGGAAGTGGCTTTGAAAACCCCTTGTGTTGAGCGAAACTGCCTGTTTCCTATGCCTTCCCCCTCCATGTGCCTGCCCATGGAGTGAGACATTGAGTTGAACCGGCTCTGAGTGTAGACTGATGACTTCAGCGTTTGTTTCAGAGAGTGAGTGTGGGATAGAGCACTGGGTCGGGACTCAGGAGACATGTTCTGTTCTTGGCTGTACCACTGATGTGCAGTGACACCTTGGGCCAGTCACTTCACCTCACTATTTCCTTTCCCATACTTTGTCTTGTCTGTTAGGCTCTAAGTTCTTCAGGGCAGAGTCTCGCTCGTACTATTTGATTTAAAAACAGCAACAACGAGGAGTCCTTGTGGCACCTTATAGACTAACAAATTTAGTTGGGCATAAGCTTCCTTGGGCTAATTTATGCCCAGATAAATTTGTTAGTCTCTAAGGTGCCACAAGGACTCCACATTGTTTTTGCTGATGCAGACAAACACGGCTACCACTCTGACACCTGTCACTATTTGATTTTAGAGTGCCTACCACAGTGGGGCTCTGATCTCAGCTGGGGTATGTAAATGCTGCTGCAATACAAGTAATTAATAATAATAGGTTCTGAGATGAAGCTCATGCACATGGCCAGATGGTCCCTGTATGTTCCAAATCATAGTGTCAAGTGAAATTCCATCACACATTAAGATGATGTGCTGACGTGGTTATTTTCAGGTAATACAGAGCTTTTCCTGTAGTGAACTGCCCTGTGTTTGGAGCGTATTGTACATTTCTTTGGCTTTTTCCAGACTTCTCCTACATTTCTCTAAATCACAGCACCACGTTTGCTCTTTGGTGGATCCTTCAAGGGCTGTCTTTTCTCAGCAGGGTTGCCAACCCTTGGGGTTGTCCTGGAGTCTCCAGGAATTAAAAGATTGTTTCATGATGAAACCTCCAGGAATACGTCCAACCAAAATTGGCAACCCTATTTCTCAGTATTAGTTCAGTATGGCCTGTTGGAGTTTTTGGCCGCTGCTGTAGCTTCTAAGGCAGATTTTGTAATGAATTATTACAATTTCCTGTACTCCATGGCATGGAACCTCGTGAGAACAAATGACCTCAGGGCAAAATTCTCCTCTGTGATCAACCCTCCAAATCTCTGTGTATTGTGCATTCGTTCTGCCCATGGAATCCTCAGTCATGCCAATGAGAGCTAAATCTTGCTAATTCGTATCCCTCTCTCTAGGTTCATTTAGCGTACCCATCCCCACACTGACCAGCAGACATTGTCCTACTGAAAAAGAACAAGAGTACTTGTGGCACCTTAGAGACTAACAAATTTATTTCAGCATGAACTTTCATGAGCTACAGCTCAGTAGCTCACAAAAGCTCATGCTGAAATAAATTTGTTAGTCTCTAAGGTGCCACAAGTACTCTTGTTCTTTTTGCGGATACAGACTAACACGGCTGCTACTCTGAAAATTGTCCTACTAGGATGTCAGAGCGGTTTGCCAACATTACTGGCTATATCCTCACATTCCCCCAGGAAGCATTATCTCCATATTTACAATGTGGGGGGCGGGGGGCAGGGAGGAATGAAGCACAGAGGGGTTGAGTGTCTAGTCCAGGGTCAAACAGGAAGTTGGTGGCAGGGTTGGGCTTAGAACCCAGGTGTTCTGAGTCCCAGTTCATTCTTCTGTGCACGCCCTTCCTCCCTCAGGGGATGAGATGTGCATTGAAAGGAGAATTTCCTCCTTAGCTTGGTTTCCTATTTTAGTGCTTTCCAATACAGTGGCATGGTGCCAGTCCTCATATTGCTCCGTGTTACAATATTCATATTGTTCTTTCTCATCACTGGGGAAAGGTTGTTTAGATGGAATCTAGGAACTGATGATTTTAAAATCAGCTGCACCCAAAGCTTCCCTTGACCTTATAGTGTAATCACTAGTCCCTTCCATGACTGGGGAGTTCAACCCAAGACTTCGGGAGACCTGGGCAGTAACCTTAGATTGCCCAGGCTGTATACTCACTCTGGGGAGCTCAAGAGAACCACATGGTCTGTGGCTGGCCGCCCCAACAAAGCGTGGGGGGCGGGGGGAGAGGTATATACACACCGCTGCAGTCTGTGTCATTGGCCATAGTTTGTGAGAGCAGCTGCCATACAGAACAATTCAACCCACATACATGCAAGGGAAATGAAAAGAGATTGGAGTGAAAGGCCCAATTAGAATTCACACATCTGGTTGCCATTAAAAACCTAAATCCAGGTATAAGCTCATCAGAGAGAATGGGAACCACTCTCAATAATAAGAGTGCCCAGAGCCCCACTTTGCTATACGCCGATCCATCTTGCAAGCTCCAAGTAGTCAGCAGTTAATTTTAAAAAATAAGCCGTTTCCTGGTAGAAAACCACTCTTGGGGCCTATAATGAAATCAGAGCTAACTAGAGGCAGCCAGTTTTGCTGGAGCGTTTGGTTGGCAACTGTTCACAGTGTGCTATTGTGAAATGGGGGGAACAGAGGAAATGCAGTTCCTAATTCCTTTGTGCAGTGAAGAAGCTTTTAGTATTGTTAAATAGCTGCTTCCTGGGACGATGTTACACTCCTCCAGCTTTGTCCACATTGAGTCGCTGCAACAGGTTTCTGGTTACCAGGTTTTCTGCTTCAGCCATGCCAGTTGTCCAACTTTACCAGGCCACTGCACTGGGTCTCTCTTTCTGATGTGTTTGAGCATAGGCACTGGGCAGCGTGCCTACGGTAACACCACTGCATCTGCTAACATGCTAGTCACCATCTCTCTGATTTAGGTCAGGTATAAAGTACAAAATGAAGTTGCCCTAACTTAGGTGTACAGCCACCAGAATAATTACATCGCTTGTGCGTGTCCTTGTGTCGGCGGTGTGCGTCCCCACCAGGAGCGCTTGTATCAGTTGTACTGTCAGTGTGGGAACATTGTGGGATAGTGCCTGAAAGCAAGTAATAGTCGATGTAAGCAACGCAGTGTTTACACCAGGGTAGGCAACCTATGACACGCGTGCCAAAGGCGGCACGCAAGCTAATTTTCAGTGGCACTCACGCTGCCCAGGTCCTGGTCACCGGTCCAGGGGCTCTGCATTTTAATTTAATTTTAAATTAAGCTTTTTTAACATTTTAAAAACCTTATTTACAAGAATAGTTTAGTTATATATTCTAGACTTAGAGAGAGAGAGAGAGACACCTTCTAAAAACGTTAAAATGTATGACTGGCACACGAAACCTTAAATCAGCGTGAATAAATGAAGACTCGGCACAGCACTTCTGAAAGGTTGCCAACCCCTGGTCTACACAGACACTGCATCAACCTGAGTACTTGGACTTTGACCTTTGGCTGCTCGTGGAGGTGGTTATTAAAGTCATCATGTGGGGCGGGAGCAATGTTTAAGTGTAAATGCTTCCATAGTTAGGTCAATGTCCGCCGCCTTGCATCGACCTAACTCTGTAGTGTAGGCCAGGCGTTAGATTGTACTAAGGTCAGTTTGGCTCTCGATGCCTCTGCTCACCTTTTGATGTCTCCCAAAAGAGGGAACTGTCCCTGGCACTTGCTCTAAACAGGTCTTTTATATCTGTTTTATGGCCCCACCCTGTCTCTATGAATGGGCTTGTGCTTGCCTGTCTCACAAGGGGTTCGGTGAGGCTTCACCACCTAGTGTTTGCGAAGAGCTCAGGAACCTCAGATATAAGGTGCCATCTTTGTGTTCTGAGGCTGTACGGCACCTAGCACAATGGGACCCTGCTCCATGGCTGGGGCTCCTAGAAGGTACCACAACACAAACAATAACGAACACAAACCGTAATGTCCTGCCTCAGATCTCTGTGAACCGTGAGCATATTTTTCCTCCCCTTTCGCTTAGACCACCTGTGAAAGGAGATCTTGTGATGAACAGCTGAGTAAGACAAGCCAGCCAATAAGAGGAGGGTTTTGGGGGGAGAGAAGGAGGTGATGCTTAGATCAAAACTCAGTGAAGCCTCTCTTCTGCCTTGTCCTCACTGCTAATAAAGGTGTATCTTTTTTTCCCTCAGAGCTCACACGCATGTGATGCTTCCCAGGATTGTGAGGCATCTTGTTCCTGCCTGCCCTTAGTGAGAGTCTTGTCTGCGCCTTCTGGCGATCAGCTCCCTGCCTCACCATCCTCTGGAAACTCAACCACTACCTTCCAGGCATTGCCCTCTCAGTACAGGTTAGTGATAGGCACAAACCAACCCCCCAGGCGTCCCTCTGGAGCATTCCCTATAAAAGAAAATCATAACATGCTTTCTAGAGCCTAAACATAACACACTAACCATTCCCTTGTCTCCTACAGCATAGCTTACTCCAAGTCCCTTTCCCAGTGTTTTCAGACAGGATGGCCGAGGTCCCCCTTTCATAACATCTAGCCTGCTGGCAGCTGATCTTCACAGGCTGAAGGATGCTAGGGTGTTTCTCTGCACCCCCAAATAGATAGACCAGACCTTTGATCTTCATCTGCAAATAGGGTTTCTTCTGCCCTCTGCTCACCTTTTCCTGTTAATTTCCATCTGAAGTCTCTGTAAACTCTTCATTAGCATTTGACTTAGTATGCTGATAGACTTCTGTTGTGAGACACACAATATACAGTGGTCTACCAGGGAGATAAGGGTCTCCCGCCTGCTGTGTGCAGAAATTTGTCTCCAGACACGCTACCTTTGAGTGACCTGCCTTTAATTTACAAGGCCTAGAGAACATAATTTCCAGCATATATGCATCATGCCTCACGTATTTTCCATATGTATATCTCACAATGATTATGATGACAGGTGTGTCCTTATGTGCCATTCTTCTGGTGAACTCCTGGGGATCCTGGTACACATATGTACTCTTGTGCCTTCTGGCAGTCGACATCAAGAGGTCCTTGTGTCCTGTTATCCTAAGGCAAAAACACAGTAGGGATAAGGTGCTTCAATTTTACCATGAGGCTCACTAAGTGAAACCAACTCCAGACAGGAGTACAGTGCTGACTTTGTCTAATTTACTTCACGATAACATTGAAGTGCCCTGTCCTCACTGTGGTTTTTACCTCAGGATAGCTCACCTGCTTTAGTTGCTGTGGTATAAAATATCACCATTGTTAGCAGTGAAGGTAAGGCCTTCAGTAACCAGAGACTAGCAACCTGGTGAGAGTTGGCCTTTAAGTTCTAACAGGATTGGACTGGCAGCCTGGGAGATTGTGGTCTCTAAAGACAGAAGTGGCCTTTTGAAAGTGGCTTATAGTGCAGGCTTTGGAGTTGGCTGTACCAAATAGGCAGACTAAGGGGCCAGTAAAGCTGATGGAGCGAGCAGCTATGACCTGGTAGGGATGGAAATTTGTTGGTTCCTGTAAGAGCAACAGAACTGGCAGCCATTCCTGCCAACATCGACTGTGTGCTTGTCACCATCTGTCATGAAGATGTATTGCCCACATCAAACCTACTCCTAGAGCTTGGTGAGGTTGTCTGTGGTGTGTATAACCTGTCATATCGCAGCTGATTCAGCATCAGGAAACAGTCATTTATTTTCCAGTAAAGAGATGAGCAGGGAATTGTTTTGGGGATTATATCTGACTATAAAATACAGGAGGCTATCAGATTTTATTTGTTTGCAGAGCACAAGTTTTGTAGCACCAAAGCAGGAATATAATCCGTTGTTACCAAAGCAGTTGATAACACTCAGAAGATCAGTGTGGAATTAGCATCATATAGAAGTCAAGTTCTCTATCCCATTTGCCAAATGGGTCTGTCAGAGCTGGATGAGATAAGGGGGAATTGGCCTAGCAAGCCAATGAGCAGTCATCTCATGGCCTAAGAAGGTGGTGTTTCATGGTGTAAAAACAGATGGAGCAGATTATATCTTGGAACCTTGAAATTCTGTGTGTGCTACCGAGTGTGTCCTGGCCTGTGAAGTCTATTGAAGAAACTGAGTTTCTGTGTGGCTTGTTTTTTGTTTTAAATTATAAGACACTACTTTGCTGCAGCACAAGTGTGATTTTTAAGGCTCCAGGACTTTGGGCTGTGGTCGGCCTGGTTTGCAGTGGTGTCCTTCACTAAGGCCCCGATTCACCAAAATGCATGCTTAATTTTAAGCATATGAGTAGTCCATTGATTTATGCATGCATTTAAATGCTTTGCTAGTTAAAGGCCTACTCAGGGGGACATTATTTTGCCTTCCATTGCTTATCCCAAAGGGGAACGCAAATGGATGTGCTGGCAAATAGTGTGGGCATGATTCTGGTGGCTTGTTCAAAATTAGTTCCCCAAAAAACTGAAGGCAAGTTATGTGGCCAAGAAGCTAATGACTATCTAAGGACTGGAGCTGCTCGAGAAAGGGGACCAACTGCTGTTGGTGAAAGAGATAGTACCTCACCCAGCTTGTCTCTCCACTAGCCTGGGACCAACATGTCTGCACCAACGCAGCAGAATAGTGTCTTGGTCAGTGGCCAGGGGAAAGAAAAAGATGCTTTACCCAAGTTCCACCCACAATACTTGAGATTGTGGGTGGAGCTTAGGTAGAGTCCCATCAAGTTTCCTTTCCCTTGGCCACTGACCAAGACATTGTCCTGTTTCAATGAAGCAGAAATGTAAAGCACACGGGCCAGATTCTGATCACTGCAGACCCCAGAGTAACGCCATTGAAATCAGTGGAGCTATTCCAGATGAACAGAGGTTGCTGCAAGATCCAGATCCATTCCTGGAGCTCTTAATGCACCAGTTCAGTAGGTGTTAGTCATTCAAGCTCTGGAACCTGCCCACTCAGATAGAAGGCGGTTGCCAAAATCCATTTCCTCTGGGGAGCTAGGATGGGCGCAGAAAGAAGATACTGTGCAAACTTGATTCTAAACAAACACTGAGTCATCTGTCAAGGCTGTCAGCTCTCTCTAGGGTAGCTGGCTGCCTGGGGCTAGCTCAGCACACAGTTGGGGATGGATTTAAAAAGGAAAAAAAAGAAAGTAACAGCTCAAAACATGTGATCAGATTTTTTTTTTAAAGATGTACCAATTAAACCAGTGAGTGTTGTTGAGGGTGTAACTGCTCTTCAAAGGCTCCCGGCAGCCTGCTCGTAGTAGAGGCTGTTTGTGAATCCAGCCTTTCCAAAATGCCCTGGATTAAGATAGACAAGCTCCTCCAGCGCCCTAAATCCTTATGGAAGTTCTGTCGTTCCTGTGTGTTGCCAGCTTCCCCTGCCCACAGACCGTCCTGGCTAAGGTAAGGACGTTGGTGTCACCCGTCGTGTTCTTGGCGTCTCTTTTATCTGGGTTCCTCAGGTGTATTTCAGAGTGAAGCCTGCTTTTGTTCTGTCTTTTGTATCTTCTCCCCGTCCACCCATGCAGGCTGCTTGTAGGAGTCTTCCTCTGTTCGATACGTATGTCTGCACAGGGGCAGAGATATCTGAAGAAATTATCTATTTTGGTTATAAAAGGATCCCTCCTGGCTTCATGAAGTTATTTAATCTAGGCTGCCAAATCCACCCCATATATGAACCAGCCTTGGAGTAAGGAGTAAAGGCCAGTGCTTTGTCCTATTAAAAAAGGCTGCATTCAGTATAAAACCATTGTAATTCACCATGGGAGTTTTGTAGAGGGGAGCTTATGTAAAATAGCTTTGGGGAAGTGTCTTTGGCATCCATTCTTGCAGGCCCATGACCAGTGTAGCTGCTGAGAGTGCTTCCGGCAGGCAGGTAATAAACAGTGATTGTTAAACCTGGGGTTTGAACCATACACAGCTTCTGTCATGCCCAGGGCATCAGGCAGCTGCAGGGAGATGGGAAAAGAAATAACAGCCTTAGGACCCAGTTTGAATTGGGACTTGATTGGAAAAGATGATTCCTTGATCTAAAGCAACGTGGTACAGCGTGTAATAAAGAGCAGACATGGCTACTGCTTAGACACAGCCACTGAGTGTTACTATGTACAGCATGTGTGTTCCTACTTAACAACCACCTAAATTAGAGAGGATCCTTTGCTGCTGGACTGCTCTGTCACTGTCCATTTGCTCGTCTAAAGAGCAGGATTAAAGATTTATTGTTAGGAGCAGTCTTAATATTCCTTTTATTTGGAGCCCTGTAAAATCCTGAGGTGACCACAGGATTTGCACTAGCAATCTTAGGAAAGCTCTCAGGAATGATCTCCAGTTAATGCACATTTTAGCCACACTGGTTACACTGAACTCTAGCTATGAAATGTCCAGACTAGGCTGTCTTCATTCTGATATATGACCCCAGAGCAATATTCAGTTGTTGGCATCCTCAGTCTGGCTTTAGATCTCTCCATTTTACAGGCCATTTAGATTATTTTCAGGATCTACCACTCCCTGGGCCAGAGGCATTTGTGGAAGGCCGCATGTTCAATCCCTGAGAGGGGAGGGAGTGTCTGCCATTGGATAATAGCCATTGTAGCAGATTAAGGAGAGGCATTACTGAGGCCTGAGGGAAATCCTCGCTATCCTAGATGCGGGAAGGGAGACAGCGTGGCCAGTTCTCACCATATTTGGTGTTTTCCTTGAAGTCTCAGCTCCTGGAGTCAGGTGATTTATATGAGAAACGTTCATTTAAAAGGAAAGTAAGTTTCTGCTTGTGAAGAAACCTTGAAAACACAACCCCTAAACATTTAAACACCAGAAGGGAAATAAAAAGACCCCCCAGATTTTTTTAAAAATCTTAGGATTGTCTTAAAATCATAATTCTGGGGGCTTGACACATGATTTGGGGGTTTAGGAGCATAATAGGGTTACTTAGGGTTCTCACTAGGCCCTGGAAGACTCCCCAGGAAAAATAAATAGATGTCCATGATCCTGGGACTGTCACCTGTGGAAATGCCTGTTTTTGCAGGCTTGTGTAAAGATACCAAGCTCTGGTCTCCAAGGCTAGTCCTTTGGAACAAATTATTATCCACCCTAGGGATTTTTGCACCAGTGATGTTATGCTTTCACTGTCCCAGTGCAAATCCCTGCATGTAGGAGCCCTGCACTAGTGTAAAAGGTGACTTGCCACCATTCATTTTATCTTTGTGTGCTAGTGCGGCATGTGGACACTAGAGTTTTCCATCAGAGCAGATATCTCAGCAAAGCTACAAAATCCCCATTGTAGATGAGGCCTAAGGCTAAAATCTTACTGATGCCAAAAGTCCTTGAGAAAAATGCTTGAGAATCCCCCTAGTTACATCACATGCTGCTTTTCTGCAATATGGGCTTTGCAAAGTAGCATTAAACAGGCAGTGGGTTTGCAAAGTCAGCTGTTTCTATTGGGACAGCAAAACAGCATAATTCTGGTCTTGCCGTTTACTGTCCTGCTGCAAGACTGTTGGGAACCCTGCCACATTTCAATTTATGGGCTTACATATTAAAACATATGGCCTTTATAGATTTTTTTTTTCCCCCATACTGTCATAAAACATGAAAACCAGCATTTTATGCTCTGCTGCTGACCTTAAACTGTCACTGGTCCAGCTCCTAGTCTGTAAGGATGACTTCATTTAAGAAAAACAAAACAATAAAACTCTTGGCATAGAGTTCTTGGGAAAGTTTCCCACCATTACTAACACCTGTGCAGCTCCTGTGGTGGGAGCCCTAGCGTGGGCTGGCCACTGGTATTTTAAACTCTGCCATGTCTAATCCTGCTCAAAGCAAGTCGAGCTAATGCTAGGGCTTGTCTACACCAGGTAACCCATTGTTGCTTCTATTGGTGGAGCTGCTCTAGTTTTAGCAACATGGGAACAGTTTGCCCAGATAACCCGGCTGTACACAACGCTGCTGTGTTTTCTTTGGCTTGGAGTCCCGTAGGAACACAATGCATTGTCACAGTGTGGACTTGTTTGCCAGTCTGACTCTGGCTTTGCCTAGAGGAGCTGCAGAGCTGTGTCCTCAGGTGCTGGCTTCTAAGCTGGATAGGCTGGTATATTCAACTCCGAACTCCTCGGAAACTCCATTTCCTGGGTTTGAAATACAGGAGAAGCCTTTTCTTGGAGAAATCCAACTGGGAGTTTTGTGGATCTGCAACAGCCCAGGAGAACTCTGTGATTTGTCCATGTTTGGAGTGTAACCAACAACGGGGGTATAAAGGCAGCTTTTATTATAAACAAAGCACATCTGGTCTTTGGGTTTGTTTTAGAATTTTATCACCTCAAAATTTCAGGGAGCGCTCGATGATGCTTTTAACAGCCCTGAAAGTGCGAGACGGGTGCAGCTCAGTGAGGCGATGCATCATCAGTGCCATCTGCTCTACTGCAGCTATGCCAGGGGAAATCTGTCCTAGCCTGCAGCTTTCCTACCATTCCAGACCTGAGCTCCTCCTACTAGGCTGCTGTGGGGAATGCTGAACTGTCGGGAGGGAGGGGGTTGGTTGGTTTGTTTTTTTTGTGACCTGCGTAAACCATCAGCTCCGTTTTCACTTAACGACTTCCTCTGCGTTTGGACCCAAGGGCTCGGATCAGCTGAAGGGATAATAATGGGCAATTGCAGGTGTGCTTTGGCTGGGAACGAATGAGTGGTATCGGCCTTCCAGTTTGCATTGGCGCTGGGCAGGTCGGGGAAGGCACTTGCTTGTCATTCTGGGTTCTCTGAGTCTATTACTCTTGCTCACACTGCAGTATGAAGCAAAGGAATCTCAGGTAGAATCAAGGTCTCAGCCAAACCCTTTTTGCATGTGAATTTCAATGATCCTGAGAGGGAGCAAGCAACTGCAACTCCCACCGATCTCCAGGGGAATCGTGGCTGCTCAGCACCTCTCTGGATCAGGCCCCAACTGGATCAGAAGAATGGGCTCTGAGGGGCATGTTTTCAAAAGGATTCTAAAGGCCTCTGTTGGCTTGAAATATTTAGCAGCACTGGAGCTGAAGGAAAGCAGATGAGACAGAAAGGGAACAGAATCAGATTGGCCGCAAGTCGCTGGCAAGTGGATTGTGTGCAAAGACTCTGGCACTATCTGTCCCCCATCCTGCCCATGCTAATCGGAGCTGTCCGTCACTGGCGCTCTGAGCTGTGGCTGTGTGGGTAGCACGTGTAGGAGGAAGGCTGAGCACTCGCCAGCCCTGTAATACCCTTTCTGAAAGCCTGGGGCAGAGGGGAAAAACAAACTCCAATTCTCTTAAAGAAACAGGTAAGGTCAGCTTGACCTGCCCTGATGGAGTTAGATATAATATCAGCCTTAGACATTGGTGTAAATTGGTACCACCTTTTAGGTAGCTGATTCAGTTCCCTCATTCAGCTGTCACCCAGGAGATGGAGGCCATGCCTCCGAGTAGATGTAGCATGCTTGGTGTGGCTGGGGCAGGAGCAGTGATTTCCGGGTGAGCTAGAATGAGGAAATACTGGCCCTCTCAAGCCTGTTCCTCTGAGTTTCTGGGAACAAGAAAAATCCCTTTCAGTTGGCTTATGGGAAAAAAATAATATGGGGCGGGAAAGGTAAATCCCTTGAAGTCCCCAGCATGTGCAATTTCATAACAGGCATGAGTTTGTTAGTTGAAATTCACTGAGCTCAGCTGGTTCTGTTGTGTGGGGTCGGAAGGGAGAAGGAGAGGGGATGCATGGAGGGGGGAGTTAGTTGCATTGCCTTGGTTTCCAGTTGAAAACCTAAACTGCATCCCCTTTCCCTGTGAACTCAATTGAAAGCGTTCAGACAATGAACACAGTTAGCGTTCAAGTTACAGCTGCAGTATCGGCCATGACAAGGAGTGTTGGGCAGGAAACCGTTTTCCCATCCTGTGACTATTTTCGAGAGTTCAAAAACTTTTACCCTCCTGAATCAGGACAAGAAGTCAAAATCTCAGAATTTTTCACCAAGAAATTCCTTTTCAGTTTGGGGCCATTGAAACATTTTGTTTTGAGCATTTTCAAACTTTTTATTTTGAGTCCAACCTTTTTTTTTCTTTTCTGTTTTTAACCTTTTACTTGGCCTAATTAGCTTAAATTTCTAAATAAAAAGTCATTTCAAACCAGAAAGCTGGGGGGTTTCATTCTGGAAATGCATTAGTTTTAAAACTTTTTTCTGTTTCTTTTCTTTTTTATTTTATTTTGGTCACTGGAACTGATCCTGTTTTGCAAACCATTTTGGTTTTGACAAATTGGCATTTTTCAATGGAAAAAAACACTTTGTCTAAAAGTTCCTCACTGGCTCTAGTAAGATGTTTCCCAGTCTCCAGTATTTAGGAACATAGGACTTGCTTGACTGGATCAGACCCAAGGCCCATATAGTCTTGGACTGCCTTTGAGAGTGACCACACCAGATGGTATCGCGCAGAGGAGGGCAAACTATGGTGGCCCGTGGGACCATCCTGCCCGGTCCCTGAGCTCCTGGCTGGGGAGGCTCACCCCTGGTTCTTCCCCTGCTGTTCCCCCTCCCCTGCAGTTACACCGCTGCGCGGGCAGCAGGGTTCCTTACTCCTGCAGGGCAGCGCAGCTGCGTGTCTGGCTCCGTCCAGGTTGCGCGGCTGCCAGAGTGGCATGGTAAGGGGGTTGGAGGGTTGGATAAGGGGCAAGGGTTCCTGGGGGCAGTCAGGGGACAGGGAGAAGAGGGCTTGGATGGGCCAGATGTTTTGGGGGACAGTCAGGGGATGGGGAATGGGTGGGTGGATAGGCGTGGGGTCCCGGGGAGCCTGTGATATGGGATATGGGCAGGGATATGGATGGGGTTGGGGCAGTCAGGGGACAGGGAGTGGGGGGGTTGTCTTGGTAGTGGGGTCCGGGGGGAGTAATTAGGGTTGGGGGGGTCTCAGGAGGGGGTGGTCAGGGGACAAGGAGCTGGGGGGGTTGGATGGGCTGGGGGTTTTGAAGGGAGCGGGAAGTGGAAGGTGTTCAGATAGCCGATGGGGGCCAGGCTGTTTGGGGAGGCATAGCCTTCCCAACCCGGCCCTCCATACAGTTTTGCAACCCTGATGTGGCCCTCTGGCCAAAAAGTTTGCCCACCCCTGGTATGGAGGAAGGAGCAAGAATTTTGCAGTAGGCAGATGTGATGGGTAAGTGTGAAATACTATTCCATTCTCACTGGTTGAGAACTTCCCCAGTTTTAGGGGGATGATTTCTGTTTCTCTAGTGAAGGGACCATTGCATACATAACGGAGCTGCAAACACTAGTGTTTTTAAATGAAAGCTCAAAGTTTTGAGAATCCAGCCAAGCCACCGCAATCCACACATTGATGTGGCCATAAACATGAAGTGGCTCCTGCTCTCAGGAAGAAAGAACCTTCTGGGATGGAAATGTAACCAGATGAGGAAGACACTTTCCAAATAATAAGTGTGCTGGCCAGACATGGGCCTGGGCTGCAGAATTGGACTCTGGACCCAGGTCTGTATTAAAAAGATTAAATCTCATATTCAGGGGCTTACTTACCAAATTTGATGTGTAGGCAGATTGTGAATGTAAAGTACAATAGCTATTCTTGATTGACTCCAGTTGTGGGCACTGTTATTCTGGAGTAAGAACATCCACATGTGGAGTTAATCAGGAGCGGTTAATCAAGACAACCTATTCCAGAATAACTCCGTGTAAACTAGACTTTATACACTTTTCTCAGCACTTGAAGAATCAAACCCTGATCCCATTGATGTGGTTGGAACTTTCCCATAGAGCCTTTAAGTGGGACTGAGGTGAGAGCCCTCTGCAGAATGAATATTAATCCTTTTGTATAAAAATTGTACTTCCCTTTTATGGGCTGGTCTCAGAATCCAAATACAGACCTGCACATCCTGCCTGCATCTTTGAGTGGGCTCCCCAGGGGCAGCAGCATCCCTGCTGCAACTCATAGATTTCAAAGCCAGAATGGACCATTATGATCATCCAAGTCTGACCTCATGCATAAGCGAGGCCTGAGAAACTCACCTGGGGACTCCTAAACCAAGCCTAAAGACACCCAGTCTTGATTTAAATTCTTCTAGAAGACAAGCCTAGTGTTAAACTGAAAAACAAATAAATACATCCTGGTTTGTGCTAGGGGGACAGGAACTGTGCTCTTGCTAGGCTTAAAATTTGCGTTTTGAGATGCACCATTAAAATCCCAGTAAGAAGATTTCCCAAAGCATGATTGTCCTATTACCCAGATTAGCACTGCTGAATTTTTCAGCAGCTGCGCTCAAAGACACCATGTAAAATACTAGCCCTAGGTAAGTCAATGGGAGTTTTGCTATTGACCTTGATGGAGTCGGGATTTCACGCCGGAAATATAAGTCCAATCTTGCATGGAGACTCTTGCCTCCCCTGAAGGTAGTGGTGCTCCATGTGGCTGAAAGATTTGCCGAAATGGATCCTATAGGAGGATTGGGGTTTTAATAAATAAATTCTGTTGAAGAACAGATGGCTGAGCTTCGACATCTCCCATTTAATGTTCACTATGGCTCCCTAATTGAAAAAAAAATGTCTAAACATTTTCAGTAATAACTCAGCCATGAGCATGTCCCTATTCACTGCTGGGTTTATGTGACTAAAATAAATAATAACTAAATGCACTATCTTCATCTTATATCTATTGAGCAGCCAGCAAATTGCCTACCACTAAAATCCACCCATTTACTTATGCTGTGCATGGTACATTTCATTCAATTTATTTTATTGCGAAATGACATATTGACTTAAAACAAAAACAAATATGTAAGACTGAGGATGCACTGATGTCACGACCAAAGGAACATTGCAATGCAAAACCATTCGAGCTCTCTTGCTCTCTGGATGCTGGAAAGAGTCGGTATGAGAAACCGCTAAAGGAAATGTGACTTCACCTCTGGCAAAAGCATCCCAAAGGCATTGTTTCCAGTGCAGTGCAATGGAGCGAACTCCTTCGAGTGTGCTGACATTGCAGACAAAAGCAGAACGTCCTAGGAACCTCTGCAAGCCTTCCTTCCCATTCTGAAATGCTTGCTGAAGTAATTTAAAGTACCCTTGTTTGAAAAAATATCCATACCAAGGAGACAGAATAGTGCAACACACTCTCTACCTGCTGCATGAGAGGAGTTAGAGAAAGGAATGACCTATCAGGTCAATGAATCTGTCCCACCATAAATACAGGTCTAGTTACCCTAACAAGGGACATACCAGGTGTTAAAGTGATGCTACCCTTGACCTTAGTCAGTGGATGAGTGTGGGAGTGGGGTTTTAACTCTAGAGAAAGGAAATCCATATTAAACTCATTAACCTGACTTGCCTCAATAGACTGCAGAACATGTAACATCCTGGCCAGTGTGTACCACTGGCTCCGTCCACCACTTGAGGATAATAATCTACTACTGACAGCTGAAGGTGTTACCCTTTAGATCAGAGGTGGGCAAACTATGGCCCACGGGCCACATCCGGCCTGCAGGACCGTCCTGCCTGGTCCTTGTGCTCCCAGCCAGGGAGCCTAGCCCCCGGCCCCTCCTCTGCTGTCCCTTCTCCTCCGTAGCTACGTCGCTGCATGGGTAGCACTCTGGGTGGTGGGGTTGTGTGCTCCTGCAGGGCAGTGCAGCAGTGTGTCTGGCTCCGGCCAGGCGGCGCGGCTGCCACACATGCTGCTCTGAGCGGCATGGTAAGGGGGTGGGGAGCAGGGGGGTTGGATTAAGGGGCAGAGGGTCCCGGGGGGCAGTCAGGGGACAGGGAGCAGGGGGCGGTTGGATAGGGCAGAGGTCCGGGGGGGTGGTTAGAGGATGGGGGACATGGGGGTTGGATAAGCATGGGAGTCCCGGGGGGGAGGGCTGTCAGGGGGCAGGGGTGTGGATAAGGGCTAGGGCAGTCAGGGAGCGGGGGCTGGATAGCGGGTGGGGTCCCAGGGGGTTGGATAAGGGGCGAGGGGTCCCAGGAGGGGTCGGTCAGAGGACAAGGAGTGGGGGGGGTTGGATGGGTTTAGGGGGAGTTCTGAGGGGGGCAGGCTGTTTGGGGAGGCACAGCCTTCCTTACCTGGTCCTCCATACAGTTTTGCAACCCCAGCGTGGCCCTCGGGACAAAAAAGTTTGCTCACCCCTGCTTTAGATTGAGTGGTGGAGGTCTGTGCTGCGGTGCTGAAGGTTCTGCATTCCCACCCTGCTGCCAGCTCCCACAAGGGTTCATTGCACACACTTTTCAGAAGAGCTGATACTCACTGGTCTGGAACGTAAGATTTCCTGTGCAGTTACTGGTTATTTCCCCATCTGTAAAATGAGGATAACAGTAATCACCTTTGCAGAGTGCTCCGTGACTCTCAGATGGAAGTTGCTGTAGAAGTGCCAAGTATTCTTCATTAACTGCTATGCAAAACCTCAGTGTTAAAACGTGGCCTGAAACCTGCAAGCTTTCAGGTTTCATTGTGAGCTTGGAGCTTCTCCGCGAGACAGGGTCTGAAGGGAGAGTCAGCTGCTGAAACTGAGCAGGAGAAGGTCTGGGGGAGTTTTGCTTTGAGGGGTGGGGTTTGTTTAATCCTGGCCCCTGAAGAAAACTCAGGAGGCGAGAGGTATGAGTTCTCGAGCACCAAAGCCACAGAGGGGGCCCTGTCTGTGCACTGAAATGATGGCCTCTGACTCAGCTCTGTTAATAGAATAAATGCAACAAAATACAACTGCTGCCTGGGCTGTTGTTTCTTAGCAAACGTGCAATGGAAGTGAATGCCCTGTAAGTACTCTGGGGCTAATGGGGGATAGAAATCAGCTAAAATGAGCGCTGGCGAGCAGCAATCCCTCTCTCGGTGAGGAAGGGAAGGGAGATGAAGCCTTCAAAAATGCCAGGGAGGCTTGGGAGCTTTGCGCTTTCCCCCTCCTTCAGTCTCTCTACTATTTCGCACACAGGGCTGCAATGAGCCTGGCCTCACTGTGTTACTTCCAGGAGCTGTGGATTGAGGAAATGGTTTTTGGGCAGCGGCAAACCAATTTGTGCAGCACGTGAGGACAATCAGAGGGAACCCCTGCAAATGAAGGAGCGACAGTTTAAAAAAAACCCACCCTGTCTCTTCCACATACAACTCCCTGGTGCAGCTTCCATCTCCTGACATGCTTTAGGAAATACAATGCAGGGTCTGCCTCAGACAGCTGGTTGATTTGGCAGCTCAGAAATACTGGGTGAAACAAAAACAGTTTAGTCTTGTGCCTTTCATTTCCAAGGTCAGTGGTAGAATGCCCCTCTCCTTCCTTTGAAGGTGACTGACTATTACAGGACTTAGGGAACACCGAGGTTTACATTGGGACTTTGGGAGAAGCAAGAGGATCTTCATTGGTCCAGCAGCCTCAGTGGTCTCTGTTCATCACAGCTGAGTCCTGTCCATTCTCTGCTCTGAGGGTGAGCTGCTGCAGTCCATTGGTTTTATTTTTTTCTTCCAAGAGCAGCAGGGGATCATAAAGAGCTGAGCCATCACGCCATTTGTTAGAGAAGCTTCCAGGACTTGCTTCTTGTCTATAGCAGGTGCGAGGCTTTGCCTGAAGAGAGACAGACCTCTACCCCTCCTGCAGCCAGCTCCTCCACCTTATCAGTGAGCTGTGTTCAGAAGTGCTGGTAGTGATTCTGAGCTATGGATCAGGGGGGTGCCCTTGGGGATCCTCGATGCGTGGGCCTTATAGACGAGATATTTTCAAAAGAACTCTGTATCCGTTGGAGGCTAGATTGTCAAATGAGCTCAGCTCCCTTTCTAGGCACCTTTAATGAAATGGCTGGAACGGACCAGGGGGGATAGAACACAGTTCGCCAGTATCACAGACCCACGTCTCATCCACGGGGCCTTTTTAGAGTAACTGTGCTGTGTTGTGGCGGGGCATCGTGCCCTGACCCCTGCCTCATCTGTGAACACAGACGACACTGGGACTTTCTTCCTTGGCAACACCACTGTGGCGTTTATTTACAGGGTTTTAATCTCTCCACCACTACACAGCAGTTACCTTTACATGGTATCTCAGCTTTCTAATCACTTCCCCAAAAGGGAGTGGGTGGGAAAGGTGGCTTTCCTAGCCGTTTTCCCCCACTGAACACTCTTTCCCGTGCCCATGTACACAGCTTGCCTGTTAATAGGCTCATTGACTCCCCACCCCCAGTCTGGCCTGGTTTTCAGGTACACCTCTGTCCAATTAGCTTTTTCCGGGGGAACCTAATTAGTGCTAATAATGACGAGAGAGTTGGCTCGAGTGCTGGCCCACATTAGTCTGTCACACGTCTGTCTGCTTTGTTTCTCACGACTGTTCAAAGTACTAGATCGCACCCATTCTGCACCCTCAGCCAGGAATCGAACCCAGGAATCTGCACTGCACGCCTGTCTCAGAGATAGTGTTTAAAGTGTGGGTCGTGTCCCCTTCTAGGGGCTGGTCCATGCAGAGCAGTGGTTTTCAGCTGTGGTCCGCAGCCCCCTGGGGGTCCGCAGACTACATCTAAGATTTCCAAAGCAGTCTTTGTGCCTCCCTTTGAAATATTTTAGGAGTCTGCAAATGGAAAAAAGTTGAAAACCACTGATGTAGAGGAAAGTAGCCTACTTTTGCAAGTAGTTGCCGATTCGTTCAAGAAGAAGTGGTCCGTGCTGTGAATCTGAAGGGTTCAGATGCTGGTGACCATGCGTGTAGCAAAAAATAGAATGTGATCATGTAATTAAAGACTAGCATAGTGCATCCATGCAAGGGACAGAATTAAAACAGAGCTGGAATGGGATGCTCAGCAATCCTCCAGCTGCCAGAGTTCTCCAGGGTAAACAGGACCTGATTTTCTAATGCAAAAAACCAACAGGAAAAAAAAATGTTCTGTGGAGGGGGTGGGGGGGGAACATTCTGGGCTTCTTTTTTACAGAAGAACAAAGGGAACAAACCGCATGCTCATTCCCTCAGTGGTGACCTTTCATTGTGACTGGTGTGTCATTTGGCATGAGAGATCTAAGTGCCATTTTGTGGCATGTGATCTTCATCCATCATGAGCCAATGTAGCTGAACACGACACAGCCTGAGAGTTAGAGCATCTCTTATCTGAGCCTGGTAATTGGTCACGAATAGTTACTGCTCCTCTTGCGCAGGAAACGTTTGAAAGCCGAGGGAGCAAATTACTGATGGCATATAATTTCCAGCCTGATTAGTTCCTTTAAAGGTGTGCTGCCACTTGCATTGCTAATTCAGCTATCATTAGACAAACCAGTGAATATCTGGGCACGTTAAGGCACTTTAGAACTGTGCTCTGTGGTTACTTAGAGAAGGAAGGATTTGCACCAGCCCGTAACCGATGCTATGAAATATTTACTTTGACACATTTCAATGTGGTGTTTGAGTTTATCACGCTGAAGCCATAAAATCACATTAACAGGAACAAATACTAGTTCCTCAGAAAAGGTTTGTAGCCCTCATATTCCCAGTGTATATGTTTCCCTTGCTCTGTTAATCATGATTCTTGCTTTATAACCACAGTAGCTCTGTCTGGAGTAAGCCAGAGGTCGACAGTCTTTCAGAAGTGGTGTGCCGAGTCTTCATTTATTCACTCTTCACTCTTCATTTTTAGAAGGTCTCTTTCTATAATCTATAATAGATAACTAAACTATTGTTTGTAAAGTAAATAAGGTTTTTAAAATGTTTAAGAAGCTTCATTTAAAATTAAACTAAAACGCAGAGCCCCCCGGGGGCTCTGGCCAGGACTTGGGCAATGTGAGTGTCACTGGAAATCAGCTTGCATGGCGTCTTTGGCCCGCGTGCCATAGGTTGCTTACCCCTGGAGTAAGCTGTGCAATGGATCTGCTAGAGAAATGCACAGACCTGAGTCAGAGGAAAGGAAAGGGTTAATATGTCACTATCCTAGCACTGTGTTGTCTCCATGTGTGAGTTTTCTCACTGCAGTGAGAGCTGGTATTTAAGAGAACTGACTCCAGTCCTAGCTCAGTGTGTGACATACATTTTATCGGAATCGCTAGACAGACGTGGTGGCTGCTAGGTATGCATTATGAATGAGGCATGCCAAACTAAGCAACACCCAATAGGCAAGGTAGAGGTTTTTGAATGAAGGACAGATTTTTAAAAGAGCTGCGCATCCAACAGGTTCTCCCATTTACCCACCTAAATGAGTCTGCCAAGAGTGAACTTGAGACTTACCCTTCAGTCGGAGAGTTGGGACAGCTGGCAGTTCTGTGCCTGGTTCTGCCACCAACTCACTGAAGGCAGAGCACAGCTCTGTGCCTTAGTTTCCCCATCTGTAAAGCAAGATGATGTTAGGCTCAGTTCTCTAATGATTTTAAAGTGCTTTGGGATCCTCGGGTGGAAGCTGCTTTGGAAATGCAAAGCGTTATTAATTTACAGTTGTGAAATCCCTGGTAACTTGATTGGTTTAATAATAAAGTGTTATCAAACTATTATTATTCAAGGCTGATTGCAAAGAGGGCCAGGAGACTGCACTGCTTTTATCCAAATTTCCCCTGCAGCTTCGGTGAGATTTTTCCTTTCCTGAAGTGCTGTGGTGGTGTTTGTTTGCCAGGCATTTGCAACATGCTGGGTCTAAAATCCAGGCAGCCCGGCCTGAGGAGTTTACAGCCTAAACAAGGTTTAGTAGTTTATGTTTACCACAGCACTGTTCTGTATTTGCTATTTTTTTTGGTCTTTGCTGTTGATTGTGTACTTCCAGTTCCGAGTGAGGTGTGTGGTTGACTGGCCAGTTGGTAAATCTGAGGTTCTATTGCACCTGCCTATGCTATACCTTGTCCTTTCCTGTTGCTTAAATCTATAGAACTTTGTTACAGTATTTTCATATTTTCTCTTGACATTTAATTCAGTAACATTTATTCACTGATTTGTTTTAAATCAAATCCGTGCATCCCTCCATATGCCATTTTAGGGAACAAGAAAATGTTATAAGTGAATCTGGCCGTAATTAGTCAGATATTTAGATCTGATATGTGGGAAAGCCCAATTTATAGCACTGTTGTGATGGGAGTTGTGGTAGTGTGACCGCCAATAGCCCCAATGACCCTTCATGCTGCGTTTGCTTCATCCAGATGTAGCCATTGTACCTGAGGGGATGTTCTAGCTCTCACACCAGGTCTGGTACATTCTCATATAGTGTAAAAGCATTTTTTCTTTTGGAGCCATTGTGTTTGCTCCCATGGTTTATGTGAAGGAGTGTTTAGGCTCTTTGGTCCTTTGGTTAAGTTACGAGGCAGCAAAAAGATATTTGGTATAAATCATCGTTAGTCTTTAGGTGATGGTGATGAATGAATCTGGGCCATCTTGCTGTTCAAGGCTACACCTAACCTCCCTCTGCTCTGCTCTGCTCTGCTCTCTCTCTCCTTCCTCACAAAGAGAGCGTTCTTTAAACAAGGCAAATGAGGAGGAAGGAGAGTCTTGTAGTTCTGTTGAGGACTGGGACTTGAGGTGATTTCCTGGCTCTGCCACAGACTCCCTGCATGACGATGGGCAAATCACTTAATCTGTCCATGCCTCTGTTCCCTCTCTCTAAAATGGGGCTAGCAGCCCTGCCCAGCCTCCCAGGAGTGCACTGAAGATAAATCCTCTGCTATCTGTGAAGTACTCAGAAGGTACATTGGTGAGAGCCAGGTAAGCTGGTAGGGAGAACAGTCCGTGTAATTTAATCCATTTGTTGTTCATTAATGTGTCTGTGTGTCGATTCAGGTGTCTTCCTGCATTTACAAGTCTGATATGTGGCTCTTTGGTGCTTCTTGATAGCTGGAAATGCTGCTGTTCTAGAGCCATGTGCATTTCTGTATGACCAGCCTTCCCTAAAGGAGGGCCTTACCTATAAGCAGAGGCTGCCTCAAAGTGTCTGATTGTTTCCTACCCCTGCTGAAACCCATAATGGGGTGGGGGATACTGTGCCGTTAGCTGGGAGCTTAGCAGGGGTGTGAGGAGCAATGAATTCACAAGTAACAGCATCTTGGTCTGGGAAACAAAATAGCAGCTAATGTGCAGAATTTTCCATTTTAATAATACCATGTGGCTGTGCCCACGCTCATCAGCTTGTTCACTGTGCTGTCATCAGTGATTTGCTGGCTCAGCAGGAATTGAACTCTCTTTAGCTGCACTGTGTAGTGAGCAGCGACTGTCTCTCTAGGGTACGCAGGCCTGACGGTCTTCCTGGGCCTTTCCCGGGGAAAACCCTCGAGTCTTGGAAGAAGGAAAGGCTGGGGCTCCCGTGTAGCCCGGGGTGTGAGCAAATAGAAAAGATGGTCCCGGGGTCTTCCATGGGATTCTCCAACCCTTGCACGTTTTTTATTGATCTAAAACTTTCTTGAGACATGTGGAAAGCACGTTGGCAGCAGCTGGAGGTAGGCGGTGGCTCAAAGAGGAGTCTCTCCTGCGGAACTCCAAGCTGTGTTGGCCCATGAGAGGAAACTCTTTTGGCAGCATGAGACCAACTTTTCTGAGTGGAATGGGCTGGCGCTGATAGCTCTGTGATTCACGGTCCGCAGCCAGAGGAGAACCCAGCTCAGAGAGAGTGGACGTTCTGCTCCGCAAGGCACAGTGCACGGCCCGCTTACAACTTGCGGTTCCTCTTCTACAGCCACTGTATGCGGACGACTCTGTGGCTCTTTCTGTTACGCTGCATGAAGCAAAGCTGAGCAAGAAGGTGGATGGAGAAGGGATCTTTGTTTGGTTGCTGGGTTTCAGTGATCAGGGTGGAAATTTTGTTTTTCTGCTGCCCTAAGACCAAAAAAAAAGCAAAATTTGTTTTTCTGGGGCTGCAGAGATGAAACCAGTAGAATCCTTCTCTCCCCCTTTGATGCAGGGGTAGCACAGAGGGGAACAAGCAGTGCGTCCCTGGCTCAGTGTGTCTCAGAGGCCAAAGGATTGACCATCAGAATCCACCAAGCACACGGAGCGAGGATGCAAAGCGTTTACTGTTTTGGGTGGAACTGAAGCTGCGCATGGCACCTCTGAAGCCCCAGCTCCTGGCAGTTATCTGAGCAGAAAAAGCTGTCTGCAAAACTGTCCAGTGCAGCTCTTTACTCCATTGCCTCTTGCTGCTGGTGGGCTTGGGGCTGGGCCTTTGGCTCTGTGCAGAAGATGCACAACTTGCAGAAAAAGAGGGTCAGGGCCTGTTGTCTTCTGCGTGTGAGGAATGGAGGCTCTAACTTACTCGTCTGCATTTTTTGTCCTTGGAGTTGTAGATTGCCACGTATTTGCAGGGGCAAAAGAAAATGCAGACCTGTTATTTACCAGGCTGCACGTGGCAACAGACTATATAGGTAAGAGATGCAAGGGGAGTATGGGTCACGAGGCAAACTGCAGACACACACACACACAACTAAAATTAATCAGTTTTAAATTTTATTGGAGATGGTTGCAAGGGGTAAGGGAGCAGCTTATGATTAGCTAATAGAGTTAACAAAACCTAAAACACACAATGCCTAAATATCTACTAACAATATTTACAAAAAAATGCAGCATTTAGTAATAACTGATACTTACAAATACAAACCAACACATCACGACCGGCAAACGTAGAAGCTCTATTTGAAACACGTGAGCTGAGAGAGAGGCTTCGAGGTGATCAGGCTCGGTTACGGCATACACGGCATACACGGGCTGCTTGGAAATGCAAAGCGTTATTAATTTACAGTTGTGAAATCCCTGGTAACTTGATTGGTTTAATAATAAAGTGTTATCAAACTATTATTATTCAAGGTGATGCAAAGAGGGCCAGGAGACTGCACTGCTTTTATCAATTTCCCTGCAGCTTCGGTGAGATTTTTCCTTTCCTGAAGTGCTGTGGTGTGTTTGTTGGCCAGGCATTTGCAACATGCTGGGTCTAAAATCCAGGCAGCCCGGCCTGAGGAGTTTACAGCCTAAACAAGGTTTAGTAGTTTATGTTTACCACAGCACTGTTCTGTATTTGCTATTTTTTTTGGTCTTTGCTGTTGATTGTGTACTTCCAGTTCGAGTAGGTGTGTGGTTGACTGGCCAGTTGGTAAATTCTGAGGTTCTATTGCACCTGCCTATGCTATACCTTGTCCTTTCTGTTGCTTAAATCTATAGAACTTTGTTACAGTTATTTTCATATTTTCTCTTGACATTTAATTCATAACATTTATTCACTGATTTGTTTTAATCAAATCCGTGCATCCCTCCATATGCCATTTAGGGAACAAGAAATGTTTAAGTGAATTGGCCGTAATTAGTCAGATATTTAGATCTGATATGTGGAAAGCCCAATTTATAGCACTGTTGTGATGGGAGTTGTGGTAGTGTGACCGCCAATAGCCCCAATGACCCTTCATGCTGCGTTTGCTTCATCAGATGTAGCCATTGTACCTGAGGGATGTTCTAGCTCTCACACCAGGTCTGGTACATTCTCATATAGTGTAAAGCATTTTTTTTTGGAGCCATTGTGTTTGCTCCCATGGTTATGTGAAGGAGGGTGTTAGGCTCTTTGGTCCTTTGGTTAAGTTACGAGGCAGCAAAAAGATATTGGTATAAATCATCGTTAGTCTTTAGGTGATGGTGATGAATGAATCTGGGCATCTTGCTGTTCAAGGCTACACCTAACCTCCCTCTGCTCTGCTCTGCTCTGCTCTCTCTCTCCTCCTCACAAAGAGAGCGTTCTTTAAACAAGGCAAATGAGGAGGAAGAGAGTTTGTAGTTCTGTTGAGGACTGGGACTTGAGGTGATTTCCTGGCTCTGCCACAGACTCCCTGCATGACGATGGGCAAATCACTTAATCTGTCCATGCCTCTGTTCCCTCTCTCTAAAATGGGGCTAGCAGCCCTGCCCAGCCTCCCAGGAGTGCACTGAAGATAAATCCTCTGCTATCTGTGAAGTACTCAGAGGTACATTGGTGAGAGCAGGTAAGCTGGTAGGAGAACAGTCCGTGTAATTTAATCCATTTGTTGTTCATTAATGTGTCTGTGTGTCGATTCAGGTGTCTTCCTGCATTTACAAGTCTGATATGTGGCTCTTTGGTGCTTCTTGATAGCTGGAAATGCTGCTGTTCTAGAGCCATGTGCATTTCTGTATGACCAGCCTTCCCTAAAAGGAGGGCCTTACCTATAAGCAGAGGCTGCCTCAAAGTGTCTGATTGTTTCCTACCCGCTGAAACCCATAATGGGTGGGGGATACTGTTGCCGTTAGCTGGGAGCTTAGCAGGGGTGTGAGGAGCAATGAATTCACAAGTAACAGCATCTTGGTCTGGGAAACAAAATAGCAGCAATGTGCAGAATTTTCCATTTTAATAATACCATGTGGCTGTGCCCACGCTCATCAGCTTGTTCACTGTGCTGTCATCAGTGATTTGCTGGCTCCAGCAGGAATTGAACTCTCTTTAGCTGCACTGTTGTATGTGAGCAGCGACTGTCTCTCTAGGGTACGCAGGCCTGACGGTCTTCCTGGGCCTTTCCCGGGGAAAACCCTCGAGTCTTGGAAGAAGGAAAGGCTGGGGCTCCCGTGTAGCCCGGGGTGTGAGCAAATAGAAAGATGGTCCCGGGGTCTTCCATGGGATTCTCCAACCCTTGCACGTTTTTTATGATCTAAAACTTTCTTGAGACATGTGAAAGCACGTGGCAGCAGCTGGAGGTGGCGGTGCTCAAAGAGGAGTCTCTCCTGCGGAACTCCAAGCTGTGTTGGCCCATGAGAGGAAACTCTTTGGCAGCATGAGACCAACTTTCTAGTGGAATGGGCTGGCGCTGATAGCTCTGTATTCACGGTCCGCAGCCAGAGGAGAACCCAGCTCAGAGAGAGTGGCGTTCTGCTCCGCAAGGCACAGTGCACGGCCCGCTTACAACTTGCGGTTCCTCTCTACAGCCACTGTATGCGGACGACTCTGTGGCTCTTTCTGTTACGCTGCATGAAGCAAAGCTGAGCAAGAAGGTGGATGGAGAAGGATCTTGTTTGGTTGCTGGGTTTCAGATCAGGGTGGAAATTTTGTTTTTCTGTGCCCTAAGACCAAAAAAAAAGCAAAATTTGTTTTTCTGGGGCGTGCAGAGATGAAACCAGTAGAATCCTTCTTCTCCCCTTTGATGCAGGGTAGCACAGAGGGAACAAGCAGTGCGTCCCTGGCTCAGTGTGTCTCAGAGCCAAAGGATTGACCATCAGAACCACAAGCACACGGAGCGAGGCTGCAAAGCGTTTACTGTTTGGGTGGAACTGAAGCTGCGCATGGCACTCTGAAGCCCAGCTCCTGGCAGTTATCTGAGCAGAAAAAGCTGTCTGCAAAACTGTCCAGTTGCAGCTCTTTACTCCATTGCCTCTTGCTGCTGTGGGCTTGGGGCTGGGCCTTTGGCTCTGTGCAGAAGATGCACAACTTGCAGAAAAAGAGGGTCAGGGCCTGTTGTCTCTGCGTGTGAGGAATGGAGGCTCTAACTTACTCGTCTGCATTTTTGTCCTTGAGGTTGAGATTGCCACGTATTTGCAGGGCAAAAGAAAATGCAGACCTGTTATTTACCAGGCTGCCAGTGCAACAGACTATATAGGTAAGAGATGCAAGGGGAGTATGGGTCACGAGGCAAACTGCAGACACACACACACACAACTAAAATTAATCAATTTTAATTTTATTGGAGATGGTTACAAGGGGTAAGGAGCAGCTTATGATTAGCTAATAGAGTTAACAAAACCTAAAACACACAATGCCTAAAATATCTACTAACAATATTACAAAAAAAATGCAGCATTTAGTAATAACTGATACTTACAAATACAAAACACATCACGACCGGCAAACGTAGAAGCTCTATTTGAAACACGTGAGTGAGAGAGAGGCTTCGAGGTGATCAGGCTCGGTTACGGCATACACGGGATACACGGGACTCGTTTTTTTCCTCTCCCTTCCTGCACATGGCAGGGCAACCCCTAAAGTACTCACTATGACATCACAGAAGTGTCATCGGGGATGGGGCCCAAAACCTGTGTATGTTCGCCTGCTGATTGCACAAGCAATGTTTACACCAAATAGGGGAGCAGGTGCCAAAAGGTCTGCTGGCCCCCCAAAAGTGAGGTAATGCATATTGTTGTAGAATGCGTTCAACACTGAAGACAAAGAAGAGGCCAGGGCATACCGGTATGGCAAGTGATACAGGATGCAGACAGGAACCATTCTAACATGCCCCCGTGCTGACCGAAATAGTTTGGCCGAAAACCTAAACTTCCGAGTCCGACTCCTCATTCCCACCTACGAGGGATGCGCTTCGGGGGTGGAAGCGATGTAGGCCGAGGGCAACAACTTGTGAATGCAGGCTTTTATGAAGGCACATCGAGACAGAGAAGAGCGAGCCCAACCAGAAGGGACACAAACAGGATTGGAATAGGATTTGTAGGGCGCAAGGCCAAGCCAATTGAGCCATGACCAACACAATGGAAGGTGTCTCTCGTGACTCTCTGACAGTAGAGCTCAACGTTTTGCAGGTCTTTAACAATTGAGGACAAATTAGGAGAAATAGATGGCAAAGAAACAACATTTATCAGCAAAGTCTGGATTACTTCAGCAAATTTAGTACACAAATGAGGAAGATTTTAACAATATTGAATCATTAATCTATTTTGGAATACTATACTGAGCAAGGGAATTTAACTGCTGGATTAGTAAGGAGAAGCCCTTGCCGAGTTGATTAGCAAGCGTTTGCACAGCAAGAGATTGAAACAGCACTTGATCACGTACATCATATAACCAACAGGGTTAAACTACAATAGAGGATGCGAGGGAGGAGCACAGCAAATGCACATCACTGCACATCCAAAAATGGCCGGGTTTTAAGGATGAACTGTGTATGGCTCCACCCATTATTGGTTGCCAGAAAAAGTGTGATGTGTGATTGATAACTGCAGCCTTAGCATGATGCATATGCAGGGCATGAAAATACGATACATATGTGTTAGGGAGGTATAGAAGGTTCCAAAAAAAAATATCATGAACAAAACGATAAACCAATTAATGGAGGGGGGGTAGGTAAAATTAAGAGTGGGTTTAGTTAAGGAGGTATTAGCATAAGAGAAACTTCACATAAACAATTAGAATATGCCCACCAAGTAGGGCTGGGTTAAACTATTACCAACAAAAACCCAACAATGAGTGCTGGAAACTGTAATACCCTTAATTAAGGAACGCTATGATTACTTCGACTTGAAGCATTAAGAACTGGAAACACATAAGACATTAAATTGTGAAGAACAATTATTCCAAACACTAGAAGCAGCCCACTGCACATAGGGGAAGAACAATTTACATTAGATATATTAAATGAAGAAAAGTTATAAACTCTTGGTACAATATGAAAGGGTAATGGATATTTAGGTGAGAACTGAGTGGAGCAAACAAGGCAATCTTCTGGACTTAAGCGCTGAAGGACTTGTTCTGCTGACCTCCTGCACCCAGTAAGCGGCAAACCAAGTTTGTAGTTCACCTTCTCCTAAGGGCTCCGTGGGCAAAGATGTTGAGGGAGAGCAGCATAACCTGGTAAAACAGAATAATACGAGCCCTGCTCAGGGGCAATTAGTTGTTTATTAACAATACATTTGCTGAGCCAGTTATGATGAACTAGCTTGTCACTGGGGGCACTTGTAGCCACTAAGTAGGTGTTTAGGGTACTTGCTGGCCCGTAGGTTCTCGATGGCCAGAGGCTTGGGTTAGAAGCATATCAGTTATAACAGAAATGGTTTATCAAAGTCCTGTTCAATAACAGGATGAATCTCTTTACAGACTCAAGGTAAAACTTAGTTAGAAAATAGTGGATTGGATCTGCTTTTGCAGCAGGATTCCTGTCTGTACATTCTTACAATTCTTGGTAAAGCAGACACACTAGTTGCAAAATCACACATAGCGATAACAACAAATTAATTGCAAGTGTCCAGTTACAATCATGTTTGGCATGCCAGACCCTGCGATCAAACCATTGGAGTTTGGGCATTTTAGGGTTAACCTGTGGCTTCCCTTTGCAAAATGTAGTCTTCCTTTTCTCCTTGTCCTGCAGGACCAAACCTGATTTCTCTCGCTTACCCAAATTCACTGGCTGAGGGGGTGGGCTCTTTGTACACAGCTATTTAGCAAGTCTTTCTTTCCCTGCTATCAGGTAATTTGCATTAACACAGAACTAGCATGGAGACATTTCTGTTTTCACCAACATTGTTTTTTCCAACAAGCTGGCCACGCACACACACAGCCACTTGATTACAGGGCTGCTTAACTTTTGTAACAGCTTCTACTCCTATTTGAGACCTTCCACAAGCTACCCCCACTGGATTTTTCAACAGGAAAGTCAGTGGATCCTACAACAGAAAACTTTTGGCTGTTAGGAACTAAAACTTCTTGATTAAATCACTTTCACACCCTTTAGCTGCAGTAAATTGCTTGCACAGATTACCATGAGGATTTCTTTCCTTAGCAGCTTTTTCTAAGCAACAATTCACCCTCTCAGAACTTCTGCCCTTACCCTTTCACCTAGGGCTTTGCTCTAAAGGAACACTTCCTGAGCCACACAGATTCTTTCTGGGTCTTACTTACATTCAGAATTACTTTTGGCATTTAGGCAGATTCCTACACAATTTCTTTTCAGGCAAACTCATAGGCTCCCTAAGATAAAACGTTAGAGGTACTCTCCTTCCCTTGGCAACTTTCTTATAGTCACTGGCAACCTGCAAGTTGTTAGGCTCAAAACACACAAGATTAGGAATTATTTCCTCCTGTTACAAGTATTAAACTGTCAGTAGGTAACACAATTTAATCAACCTTTCTGCTCTCTTGCGCCCTGGCTAGGGTATTACCTGCTCAGACAGAGCTGCTACACTCTTTTTCCAACTTGCTAAGACACAGACTGGACTGCAACCTAGTTACAGTGCCATCCTTCAGCAGACAGGAACTCAGGACCATTCCTTCCTGGGCTTTAGCTGATTTTACAACCAACTCTGAGACAACTGCATCACCCTTAGCCATCACAGGCTGAAAGGCACCTTCTGTTTGCTCCACAGACACAGAAAAAGCTGGAGACACATTCTCTTTCACCAGACACACAAACTTGGGATTTCATTTCCCTTGTCCCAGCCACAGGGCTGTTTAAAGACAACTGCTTGGAGACCGAGGTAGCTTCCTCCATAATAGGCAAGTCAATACCCTAACAGACACAGGCACATTTCCTTCACTGTTACAATTTTCACTAGGAAACAGGTAAGGGATAGGGACACTCATCTTCCACTATTCTTGTTTTCCCAAACTGCTGACTAGACACAGCCATAAGCTCACAGGCACATTGCCACTCCCAACAGACAAAGCTGCTGCTTTTTTCACTACCCTGAGCTACTTCCAGCAAATCACAGTTACACCATTTCAGGTTCACTTTAACAAGCTGTACTAGGCAACAATTCATTAACCCATTACAAATTTACCCTTTTCTTTCTCAGTTAGGGCTTCCACCTGACCATTTACTTGAATTTTCTTCTGAGAAACATTCTCAGATTTATATTTATCGGGGCGCAATTTATGGTTTTCTTAATTAAATTTAATTTTTTTATCATTTGGCATAATAATATTTGCGTGCCGGATTAGCAGGTATTACCCGAGGTGGGGAATTCAGTTTGGAACGGTACCTCCGGATTTTTAACAATGTGGCTACATTTCTCTCAAAGCTGAGAGGGATCTGCAGCACCGAGTTCACCACAGCCTCGTGCACTGAGGCTGCAGGAACAATCGGTGGCTGACACCTAAAGCTCGGTGGCACCGAAGGAGGCACCTGTATCTGCCAGGGTTAATGGTACGGATATAGGCCTTTTGAGTTTTTCCGAGCCAGGGAACAGATCATTCCCTTACTGATCAGTCGAATTTTTGCTAGTAAAAAGGTGAAACTGCAAATGTTGGAACTGTTCAGTTTCATTGTCTGGCGGTCTGCAGCGTGCCAAGGCATTGGCCCAACTTCCCTGCATCCTGTTCGTGACGCCATGTAGATTGCCACGTATTTGCAGGGGCAAAAGAAAATGCAGACCTGTTATTTACCAGCTGCACGTGGCACAGACTATATAGGTAAGAGATGCAAGGGGAGTATGGGTCACGAGCAACTGCAGACACACACACACAACTAAAATTAATCAATTTTAAATTTTATTGAGATGTACAAGGGGTAAGGGAGCAGCTTATGGTTAGCTAATAGAGTTAACAAAACCTAAAAACACACAATGCCTAAAATATCTCTAACAATATTTACAAAAAAAAATGCAGGCATTTAGTAATAACTGATACTTACAAATACAAACCAACACATCAACGACCGGCAAACGTAGAAGCTCTATTTGACACGTGAGCTGAGTAGAGAGGCTTCGAGGTGATCAGCTCGGTTACGGCATACACGGGATCATTTCTTCCTCTCCCTGCCTGCACATGCAGGGCAACCCTAAAGTACTCACATGACATCACAGAAGTGTCATCGGGGATGGGGCCCAAAACTGTGTATGTTCGCCTCTGATTGGCACAAGCAATGTTTACACCAAATAGGGGAGAGTGGCCAAAAGTCTGGCTTCGCCCCAAAAGTGAGGTAATGCATATTGTTGTAGAATGCGTTCAACACTGAATGACAAAGGAGAGGCCAGGGCCCCCCAAAAGGTGAGGTAATGCATATTGTTGTAGAATGCGTTCAACACTGAATGACAAAGGAAGAGGCCAGGGCAATACCGGTATGGCAAGTGATACAGGATGCAGACAGGAACCCATTCTAACAGGAGGGTGGCTGTCAAGAATGACGCACTGGTCCTCTTTTCTCCTCGCTACCTATGGTACTTGTATGACCCCATGAGTGCAGTGCCTGAGACTAATCACAACTCTTAATGGATCTATCCTCACAACACTCCTGTGTGTAGGACGGTGCTATTATCCCCAATGACAGGTGGGGAACTGAGGCACAAGAGGCTGAGTAACAGGCTATGTCTACACTACAGTGTCTATACTGGCATCGCTCCCTAGTGGAGACACTGTGTATGCCAGCAGCAGGAGTTTTTCCCACCAGTGTAGGAACACCACCTCCCCAAACGTTAGCTCTGCTGACAAGCATCTTTTGTTGGCCGAGCTGCATCTACTCTGGGGGGTTTGTCAGCAGAGCTGTGTCACTAGGGCATGTGGGTTTTTTTCATCCCCTCCTGGTGGGCATGACTACATGGGATCAGTTTTAAGTGTAGATCAAGCCTGGCTTACCCAAGATCACACAGGAAGTTTGTGGTGGAGCAGAGACTTGAACCCGTGTCTTTGGCCAGTGTCATAAGCATGCCATGATCTTCCCCACGCCAAACTCACCATCTGTTGTGGCTTTTTCTATGCTGTGAATGTTTAAAAAAAAAAAAATCCATGCTCCAAGCTGAGAGCCGCTGTGGGGATCGTTTGAATGTCTATCGCTCCGGACGTCGCAGCACTTTACACGTGTTCATTAAGCCACATGGCATCCAGGCAGATGTGTAAGCAGCATCAGGCCAGTTTTACAGATGAGTAACCTGAGAGAGAGACTGTCCACAGGCTTTATGTGAGGTGACCTGGTGAATCAGTGGCAGAGCCAGGACTAAAATCCTAGAATATCAGAGTTGGAAGGGACCTCAGGAGATCATCTAGTCCAACCCCCTGCTCAAAGCAGGACAAATCCACAGGCTTGTTTTTTCTTTTTTTTAACCCCAGTTCTCTAAATGGCCCCCTCAGGAACTGAACTCACAACCCTGGATTTAGCATGTCAATGCTCAAACCACTGAGCTATCCCTCCCCCCAATCTTAGCTGTCAGTGCTTGTTTACACTTTGAACCCACCAGGCCTGGCAGTGCTACTGCCATCTTTCTTCCCCGCATCCTTCTTGTGAGTCTGTGCTGTTCCCACTCTGCTGAAATCCCAACCCATTTAGCCCAAGCAAATAGCTCCTTGCCAGCATGACCTTCTTTGGGGGCCCCTTTTCTCTGATCCAAACTCACGGGCATGTCCTGATCTGATTTCCACGATGCCCTGGGACTCCAGGAGCTGGAGGACACAGTGTGCAACATTTGGTTTTTTTGGCTTTGAAATTGGAGCAGCCGCATGCGAATGCTCCCACAGAAAACAGAGACTTTGGGGTGTCTAAGGACCAGTGATTGTGGGGGCCACATTGTATTCCCCATAATAATCAGCCCCGCAAATCTCATCCCTTCACACAGCAGCAAAGGGGTTTCATTTGCCATGTGTGCAGCAGGGACAAAGCCTTTTTATCGCCATCTCTTTTTAGTAAGTCCCAAATGGAGCATTGATGGTAATTAGGCAAGTCAGACATTCAGCAAAGCAGCCAGTTCAAGGACAAACAGATTTTAATTAAAGGCTGCATGCATTTGGGAGCCCTGGCCCCCTTGTCCCTGAGTAGTTACTATGGTAACATTAGCAAAGCACCCAGAAAGCATATTCGATTGTGTTTGTGTGTATGAAGTTTACAAATTAGGCTCAGCGGCAGAACAGATTTCACCTCTGGCCAATATAAAATCAGAGTGATGGATGTTGCCCTTGGAAGAAGTAGGTGGGTGTTTTGTTAGAGTTAGTTTTTTTCTAAGCTTGGATTGTTTGAGGGTGAGTTGGTTGGTTTGTTTTAAATTTTCATCTCTTTTTGATGAGTCTGCTGTTTGGAATGTGATCTGCTCCCTGATCATTCATGCGCCATAGAATTAGAGGAACTGGTGCACTCAGCTTTTATGTGCTCTATACTGGGGCAAACGGGATGCTCGGGGAAGGTCAGTCTTGAAGCCAGCTGAAGTTTTATGTGAGTAAGAATCTCAGGATTTGGCTCGTTTGCGATGTCTCTACCGCTGGGTCCTACAGCAGCGTGTGGCTTGTGCCATTGGCTAGTGAAACTTCCCTACTGTATGTAACAGGGTAACGTGTAACTCTCTCCACATTTACATCTCTCAAAGATTCATCCCTGCGGTGCTGCTTATAATGAATCAAGTTGATTTGCATATAAGTAACCTATTGTTATTCCCCTTTCCCTGGCCTCCGTCTTTCAACTGTGAGTGTTTTGGAGCAGGTGTTGGGAAAGTGCCTACCTAAGACATAGAAGGAACCACTCCAAATTATTATGAATAATAATAGTAATGGTAGAGACGAGTTCTAATGATCCTGCATTTTTGGCAAACCACAAATTGCCTTTGGAACCAGTGGGAGTTTGGGATGCTGAAAATGCAAAACCGGGCCCTTACAGTGCAAAATACAACAAAGGAAGCTTATTCTTGAAATGCTGGTTTCTCTGCACAGTTTTCCAGGCGTGATCTCTAGACATGGGTTGAAGACAGATGGTGTAATTCCTTTTTATTTCCATTGAAAACAGCTTAAAGCAAGATTGGTGTTGCCCTGAAACTCAGGGGGACTTCCTAACCCAAGTATAATAACCACATCAATCTAGGCATTTTACAATAGTTTCAATCAAATGTTTGTGTTGGAGTTTAGGTAAACCATTCAATGAGCTGTTCTGGGATGTTTTCTCCCTTTGTTATTAAGGGGCTGGGGGGCCACCAAGCAGTGAGAGAGAGAAGGGAGATCGTGAGAGTGTGTCAGCTGGAGAGAGAGAATTCTAGCTGTCTGTCTGTCTATCTATCTGATTGTATTATTTTAGAAATCTGACCCAGCCTGAGAAGTAACTGCTGCTGCTTTTCTTTCTCCCAGCTACCGTACTGCCATTTTCTCTGGTTACCCGCCAGTCAGACTGTTGTTTATGAACTTGGGGGATATTTTCCAAGGCACAATGGAGAATTAGACACCCAATTCCCATTTGGTGAAATAGCAGCAGCTGCCAAAATGTTGCTTAGAGCTTAAAGAATTTAGCAAATCATGCTAAAAGTATGCCCCATTTATGCCTTGAATTGTACTGGTTTTGGTTTTGTTGAGAACAACACAGAAATGTTGCAGCTGCTTTACCTTTTGAGTATGCGCAGAACAAATAAGTGTCACACTAAATTGTCCCACAATAAAGACAGAATTGTGTCCTCTTGCTCTGTGTCGGTATTTCTATGGCCTGCTTCACTGTATGATGATCATCTGTAGCTCTTCTGTAGCACTGTTCATCAGTAGATCTCAAAGCGCTTCATAAAGAAGGTCAGTATAATTTTCCACTAGGTAAACTGAGGCATGGAGGTATGAAGTGGTTTCCCCAAGGACACCCAACAGGCCCATGGCAGAGTCAGGAATAGAAAGCAGGTCTCCTGAGTCCCAGTCCTATGCTCTCTCCACTAGGCCATGCTGTCGCTTTGTAGCACACTGTCATGTCTGGACTCCTCACTCATTCATGTCCGTCACCCCAATCGGGGTATGGGCTGCCAACCACAGATCTCCAGAGTCCTCTATCCTGGGCCATTCGCTCTAACTGGTTCCAGGTATAGCCCATTTTTTTGCTATCAGCCTGAAGGTCGCGTCGCCAGGTGTTTCTTGGACGGCCTCTTTTCCGCTTGCCTTGGGGGTTCCACCGCAGTGCCAACCCCACCTTCTCCTTCTGATTTCTTCCTCTGCTGGGAGTTGACGGGTCCTCTCCAAGAGGTGGATGTTACTGATGGTGTCTGGTCAGCGGCTCTCTGTGCCTGCTTGGACAACATGAAGCCTACTCCCTGTGTGTGGGGTGCGTCGCTCTCTTAATACAGCAACAGCTCTCCTGTCAAGAGTCGTCTCTGTCCCGCTTGCGTCCATCTTGTCTCGCTAATGCCTAATAGGGTCAGGTTGTTGCTCCTCATCTCTGCTGCAACCTGCGCCGTCTTTCCTGACTCACCTGACTCTACATGCGTCCTCACGTTCCATGGCCTATGGTAATCCTCCTGGTCCAAGGCTAATCGGGGGCTTAGTGCTTCCTTCACCACCCAGCGTCATGCATCTTCGAGTTGAAGACCCTTCTTTTTCCAGGGTAAAAGTCTCTATTGTTGGCGTTTCTGTAGCAGGTTGATTTTTTACGGGGTGGAGTTGCTAGCCCCACGCCCAACCCTTCTCCTTTATCCTGACTTGGGACAGGCAGATGGCCCCAAAGGACCTCTCTGGTGGAGTTGGACTCCTCACACACTTTATGAATTTTCACCGCACCCCTACACTGAATTATCTGTGTTTTTCCTGATGCGGAGCTAAGGGACTTGGCCAGGCTCACAGAGGGACTCCCATATCAAACCCAGATTAACCACAGGACTATCTTTCCCTAACAGTTAGAGTAGCTCAGCTTTGGGTTTGATTCTCGGCTCAGCCGGATCCCCATCTGTAGAGCAGGGGTATTGCATTTCTACTTGCAGGGCAGAAATGAGGGGTAATGCAACTCGCTGTGTTTCCCGCAGTCACAAGCATGTGACAAAGTAGTCCCCAAATCAGAGACGCTGGTGAGGCAACCGGGAAGCGCCGCTTCTCAAACTTTGTCGCCTGAGAACACATGTTTTGCAGCTCTGCCTGCAGTAGCCGTTCTCAGCCTGGGGTATTGGCTGGTTAAGCGCTCTGGGTCGCTCTGAGCAGAATGCAAAGCCAGCTGAAGCAAATCCTCCTGTTGGGAGAAGGGGCTGTATTGACAGGATTGCCCAGTGAGGTTACCAGGCCAATAAGATTAGCTGACAATGGGAAAGGCCAGCTTGGCTTTCTGACAAGAGAGTAGCACAGTTCTGCTTGCTCGGCACTGATGCTGTCCATCTCCGACAGGCAGCAGCCATGCAGGTGGCTGGGTGTGCAGCGTGAATAGTCTGGAACAAGCCATTGAACATCCAACCTGCAGCAAGGGTTACCATGGGCCTCTGTAGGTCGGGTGTGCAGTGCCCTGTTTTAAAACAGGTTGGTAGGGCTCCGAGTGCCGGCAGGGAGCTCTCTTCCTCTACAAGGGAGGAACAGCGAAGGTACCAGCGGAGCAAGTTTCTTCGTGCTACCAGGCCTCAGTCTGGATCTTCAGATAGGGTGACCAGATGTCCCGATTTTTGGGGCTTTTTTCTTATATAGATGCCTATTTTCTGCCCACTCCCTCCTCATCCCGATTTTTCACATTTGCTGTCTGGTTGCCCTATCTTCAGAGGTCACACTTGCAGGCGATTGGCCATTCTTTCCATGGCCTCTTTGCTGTGGCAATGGGGACACCTGTCCACCAGTGTTACAATCCATCCTTCTACAATCCCAAACCAGAGAACCCCTATGCAATGGTGCAGCAGTCAAACTTTCTACAAATCCTTTCATCTCCTCTCTGCCCCTGGCTTGTCTGACTCCGGACAAATGAGTTCTGTGTTTTCCCGGCCAAAGAGCGGTCATGTACTCTTGGCCTCAGTAACATGGATGTCAGATTACAGGCAAACAACGGAACAAGAAAGAACAAAGAAACGTCTGAGTGAGAGTACAGTGTGTGTGACATCTTGCAGCCAGTCTGCCTTGCAAAACAGCAGCTGCCTTTGCAGACAAGCTAGAAATTTTAAAACTGCAGGATAGAGGGGGGAAAATGTTTCATAAGCTGCATTATCAGTAACATTCTAAAATGTCAATATCTGGGACACTGAAACACTTTTTTCCTGTTCTGTCTGTCTTGTGCCTTGTCTACTCAGAGTTTTTTGTTCTGCTATAACTATGTTGGTTTGGGGTAAATTAGCAGCCCAAAAAACTGAGAAATCGGCCCAAATTGTTTTAGGAATGTCGTGTCCTTCATTTGCCCAGGAAGCTGCTCAGACAAGCCAATCACACTTTTGGCAATCAGCTATAATATTTTTTTTTAAAAGTAGTGCCTCAGTAAAATTCTAACCACATGGAAATCAACAAAAGCAGATCAAATGGGAGTCATCACATTAAAGAAGGAGCAAGTTGTAGTAAACGCTTTGTTCAATTCTTTTCCAAACATTATACAGAGAACTGCACCCCTGTGACAGAATATGCTAGCCAAGGACATTCTTGGGGGGTTGGGGTGCATGAGAGAGACTGGCCTGCTCATTAGGGCTTGCAGAGATCAGTTTTATTATTTTTGGGAGAATTCAGTGGTGTGTCTCCAGTTTTCTCAATTGCTGGCTAGAATCAATGTCGCTAAAGCCCTGGTAGGGTTGGTTTTGCGTGTTTCAGTTCCTCAAACGAAGAGAGGCCAGTTTTACTTTTCTAGCCCAAATCAGTGACCTCTTTCTGGTGGCTGTGCAGGACTCTTGTCGATGAACGGCAAACTCCTAGGTTTTTCCTGGATTTGGGGCTGATGATGTTTGGGTGAGAGAGTGCCACAGGATGAATTAACCGTAGGGGGAAATGAGTTCTGTCCGAAGCATTGAAAAAGACAAGGAGAAAGGAGGAGAAGAGAGCCTGTCTGCACCTGGAGAGAGAGTGGCTCAGGTTCATCTTTTTATGCACCAGCTAGTTTTCATAGATACACTGCACTGTTCCTCTGTCTCCACCCTCTCTGTCTTCTCTCATGTGCTTTTGCAATGTTGGTTCCTGACTCCTCTCTGCCAGTGGTGCCGGCCTTCGGAGCCCTTTTCTTAAATTAACAAGTGTAAGCAGAGTCAGGATGAGCTGTACCCTGAGAACCAAGACTACCCATAGATCTGTGCTTTGGAGTATCAGAGGATGGCAATAGCTATGAAACCCATCAGCAATATGTATCCCAACTATGAGAAAAGCTGCGGGATGCTTATCACTTAGCTACGTCTGCAGCTCGGAAGAACGCAGACCGCAACAAACAGCGATATGATGCTAGGGTGCGCCTGCAAGAGCTCCAGCCAGGGGACAGAGTCCTGCTGCGAAATTTGGGTGTTGCTGGGAAACACAAGATAGCTGACAGATGGAAGGCAATACCTTACTTGGTAATGGAAAAGCTAGGAGACCTGCCGGTCTACAAGATCAAACCTGAAGAGGGTCCAGGGCAGACCAAAACCGTGCATAGAAACCTTTTGCTCCCTGTGGGGGAATTGGTAGGCAGCCCTTATGAGATGGGTCACAAGAGGGCAACTGGGCAGAACGAAGGTGCTGTACCAAAGCCGCCTTCCAACGTGGACAGCCAGCCTCCTGCAACTAACCTACCCCTACTCAGCACATCTGACAGTGAGTCTGAGGAGGAAGACACAACCATGGTGTATCCTGGGATGAAGACAAGATTCCAGTCTCAATCAGCTGAATCAAAAGAGAGCACCTCCTCTTCTGCCCTAAACCCTATGGCAGAAGTATTTAGGCCCATTCCTGACACTCCTGAGCCACTGGTGGGACCCCCGTGTGATGACATACACAGGTTATTGGACAGTGGTGACACACAGATGGAAGATGACCTGAGCACCTTCGACCCTCCACTGTTAGAACTAGAAATGCAGGGGCCTATGCCAGTATCCGAGGGGAACTCACAGGAAACCTCCCCATCCATCCCTCAAGAGGATGTCCCCCTTACCCCAGTAACAGAGATTCTCAATAGGCGAGACAGGGTAATAAGACCAGTGAAACGGTTAACTTATGATGCACCTGGGGTGATTAGTGAGGAGCCAATACATTTAGCACACAGGTTTGTGAAAGCTAAAGTGGGCTATCTGAGGCCCTTTGGAGGGGACCAGTGAGTTGGTATAGTAGGGAATGTGATTTGTCGGGACGACAAATTCTCGGCTGGGGGGAAGATGTAAGCAGAGTCAGGATGAGCTGTACCCTGACATCTGGTGGTGAAGTATGGGAAGTGTGGAAAGAATGTCTGGAATGCAAAATCTCAAATATTTGCATAGGCACGCCTAACCCATCCCAGACTGCCGAGCTGTGGGTGCTTTGTGACAGAAATGACTCAACCTCAGTTGGGTGGTACTTGCTAGACAAGGGACATGGGTTCCAAAACCCTGTGAAGGGAGAGAGGTTGGGGACAGGTATTTGTGCCTGGTGGTGCAGGCTCCTTGTGGAGCGAGAAGCATCAGTTGCACCTCCTCCTCTCTCCACTGTGGAATGTCAGAGTTGATTTTTTATTCCCTTAAGACTCTAGATACAGGTTGCTGAGCTGAACTCACTTTGGGCTAATGGTGCACTAGCACTGGGCTCCCCTACTATGTGCTGAGATCACAAAAGAGCTGAAATCACAAAAGAGCTGAAATTACTGAGCTGGGAGCACTGAGTACTGTGCTAACTAGTGGGGGAGCCTGAAGCTATACTGTGGAACAGAGCAGCTGGCAGAGTGGAGCAGTTTATGGGGATGGCTGGAGCGGACCACAGGACAGCTGGTGGAGTGGAGCGGCTGGCCGAGCGGAGTAGCTGTGGGGCGTGTGGAGCAGCCCACAGAGCGAGCGGAGCCGAGCAGTTTGCTGGGACAACTGGAGCAGCTCACGAGGCAGCTGGTGGAGCGGAGCAGTTTGTGAGGACGGCCGGAGGAGCAGAGTGGAGCGGCTGGTAAGGCGGAGCAGTTCGTGGAGAAGGCAGAAGCAGAACCCACGGAGAGGCAGGGCAGTTGGCCCTGGACCACGTAAGGTGCCCCTTTCACCCAGGCTGGGGGGAGGGACCTCTACAGATAGACTCTTGAATTCTGTGGTGGCATTGACCAGAGACTTTTGGGTTGTTGGACTTTGGAGTGATTGGACTTAAGACCCTAAGGGGAAAAGGACATTGCCAAATGTACCTGGGGGGGTGGTTATGGTTTGTGTTATAACTCTGTTTGTGGTGTTTCTCCAATGGGATGCCACATTGATTCCTTCCTTTATTAAAAAGATTTCGCTACACTCAGACTCCGTGCTTGCGAGAGGGGAAGTATTGCCTCCTAGAGGCGCCCAGGAGGGTATGGTATGTAAGTGTCCCAGGTCACTGGGTGGGGGCTCGAGCCGGTTATGCCTTGTGTTATTGAAACGGAACCCCTGGATACTGAACCTGGCCCTTGTTGCTGCCAACTCAGAGGGGCAGAAGGGTTACACAAGCAAGCACCTTCATGCTTTCTGTTCTGCCACCCGTACGTGGAGGCGCTCCCTGCAAACAGCCACCAAGCCACCTCCTTGAGCTCCTTCAGATCCCTCCCTAAAACTCTCCTCTGCCCTGGGGCCTACAAAACACTCTGTTGTCAGGCAGCTGATGTGCTGAGGACACTGCTGATCATGCTCACCAGTGTTGCCTCGTTGTTTCTTTGTGCTCCCCCCCACTGTCTTACCCCATTGTCTCATCTTAGACAGTGAGGTCATTGGGCCAGGGACTGTGGGTTAATGCTTTGTTTGTACATCACCTGGCTACACCGGGTCCTGCTCCATGACTGGAGCCACCAGATGCCAACATAATGCAAATAATGACTCTCTTGTGCTAATGATCTGCTTTATCTTTCTCAGGTAGGTAGGTAATATCCCTGTTACAGATAAAGTAAACTGACGCATGTGTAGTTACCAGAAGTCACATGGTGAATCAGTGGCAGAGCCCCGGAGTCCTGACCTCCAATCCTGCCCTACCGCACTATCCAACCCTGGTTCTATTGCCTCCCGCTGGTTTCATTTTTCGTTCTCTTTTCTTGTGCAAAATCGACAGCATCACAAATTTCTATTTTTAATGCAGGTTGGATGAACTAAGTGTTTGGTTCAAAGAAATAATCACCACTAAGCAGTCAAAGAGCCTTCTAGCATGCCCCTTAAATGCTGTGCCTCACTTTCCCCCCTCTGTAGAATGGGGATAATGTTGGTTACCTACCAGTATCTACCTGTCTTGTGAGCATTAATTAGCCCGTGTTTGCAAGCGTTTTGTAAAAGCTCGATGGAGCTGACGAGGGTTGCTATAAGAATCGAGGCAGTCTGGAAATCTAAAGCAGAAGATTGGCATTTGTACTACTGGTGCAATCTATCCCCGGGCTAGTTTGTGGTGGGGGTCATATACCTCAGCCATGCCTAGCAATTGCTCTTGGTATTCTAAAGGAGGAAAATAAAATTTCTGTCGCTGTGTATCCCTGCCGTGTGTTAGACAATTCAGTGCTGCATGAGCCGACTTGGCAACGAAACCTGTAATTGGGCCGTTTTGCTTCCTCAGCATGAACTCAGAGCAGGGGGGTTATTTTTTGCAGTAAATATCATAGAAAAGTACACGCGCAAAAGTCTTGCACTCTGCACTCAATGGCTTGCTATTCCTTTGGTAGCTCTTAATGACTCCATGGTGCTGCGATGATTGTCTGGACAGTTTATCTTCCTATCTTGCCTGGAAATCCCGTGGGGTTGAGAAGTTAGATGTTTGAATAGTGAACCTGTCAAAACTACTATCCTGGAACCTAGCCTCGGCTCTGTCTTTCAGGAAATGTAAAGACCCTTTGCAGCTGTGAAAGTCTTTTAAATGTGTGTCCTGGCTTAATCCCTTGTAGGAGGCTTATTGCTTTATCTCAGCATTGTTGCTGCAGTACTGTAAATAATCTTTTAAATGACTAATCTCAGCAAACAGTAGCTCACTGTAGCAACTGTCCTACTCGAACTAATGGCCTGTATCCTATTCTTGATATTGACCTATCCAGCTGCTGCAGACGAAATAGAGAAAAACCCCAAAATACACCTGGGCGATTGTGCCATACGGCTCACTTGAGGCTTGAACACCCTTGTTAATGTTCCTCTGGCGAGGGTTGTTGCTCATGCTATTTTTCTTTGTGGAAGTATCAATTCCTTATGAGTCTTGCTAAGGTACTTCCCTGAATAGTACCTTGCAGCTGTGAGTTTCACAGGTTGATTATGAGTTGTGCAAAGAACGTTGTGAGCTACAAACCAGCCCGGCACTGTCAACATTAGAGGCTGTAGAGATGTTAGCGACAACTGTGTTTAAACACCTCATGGTTTCTCTGACAGCTGGGATCTGTGCTGGCCAAACCATGCTACAAGATTATCCTGCATCAGGGTGTAACACTGACTTTGTTTGTGTTCTGGGGGGAACCAGAATGGGGGGGGCACACTGATCAGGCAAACCTTAATGGGAGCCCAAATCAGGACAGGTATTGACCCTAAATATGTGCCATCTAAACTTTGTAGTCACTGGAAAATGCCTTTTTGACCAAAATGAAATGTTCACAATAAATAAATCCATAAACCATTTTGGCCTAAATATTTTGGTTTTTGACCAAAAAAAATTAAAGAATTGTCATTAAAAACATTTTAAGTGTCGTTTGAATATTTTTAATTAAACCTTTTCTTTCTTTTTTCAAAATATACTCATCTTTTTACAAAGTGTAAACACGGTTATAAGATGCCTGGCTTCAGTTGTAATGCAGACAGAGCTGCAAGGCTGTTTGTAAGGAATAGATTGCCTTGGGAGGAAATACCTCTTACACTGCTCTTTTGCCGGTTCCCTGTGCTTTGATGGGCTGTTGACCATGTGTGTAAGTAATAAGAGTTGTCAAGAAGCACAAGAGATGAAAGGTGGGCCCTAGTGCTAATGTGTAGAGCATGCCTGTGGAAAAACTGACGGCCGAGAAGTTAATGAAAAACAGGCCCAGGGAACTGTGGCTTATAAGCCAAGAAATTCTATACAGTCCAAAGTTTGTAGTGCTTGCCAGATTTCTGTGGGATTCGTTAAAAACGTGCAGCAACCGGGCTAGCCTCTGCGTTATCCCTTGGAAAAGCGGCATAGGCATCAATTTAGGGTGGATGAGGTATGCACTCCCTTAAAGAAAACCACACCCATTCATTGCTCTCCTGCGGTGACTCTGCGTGTGTGTGGGGCCTGGGAACCAGGAGATAAGGCCTGGATTCTCATCCTAACAATCCCACATTGACCCTGTGTGTCATACTAGCCAAATCACTCAAGCCAGCATTTTCAAAGGTGGCCTGTAATTTTGGATTACCCTCGTCTCAGACACACGGGGCTTGATTTTTCAAAGCGGCCGAGCACCCGCAGTCCCATCTGACGCCTGATATTTGCTCCAGCCCTGTTCTTTTCCCTGCCTGTTGTTTCACCGTCTCTTCAGTTCAACATCACTCCAAGCTTGCCCTCCTCACCCCACTTCCCTTCCCTTTTTGCTGATCCCCTCCTGACTAAGTCCACCCCAAAAAACAAAAACAATTGTGGCACTAACATGTTTGTTCCCATCACGTTGCTGGCTTGGCTGGTGTGTTCTATCCCTTCCCTCACCCTGGGTCTCCCCTGTCTGTTTAATTGCAAGCTTTAGTGAGGACCATCAACCACTCTGTTTGTTTGTCCAGTGCCTGGTACCAGGGGCTCCAGTCTTGGCTGGCCCTTAGGCACTGCCATAAAAACATGATTAATCATTTTTTTATAGCCAGGAAGTACATCAGGTGCTGCTTGGAGAGGAAGAGAAGCAACACAACTTTGCTGTGCAGTGGAATGAGGAGCTGGTCATACTGGCAGATGGTGAGAGCAGGTTGGGGAATAGTCCCTGGTTCCCCTTGGTGATAGTGATGGGTGCTCCTAATTAGTATAGTCCAGGAACCCTTTAGCACCTGGGCTAGTTACATGTGCTAACTGAAGCTGGTTCAGAGAGCTGTTCGAAAGGATGGACTTGTGGCTAAAGCACAAGACTAGGTGTCAGGAGACCTAGCTTCTGAATCTGGCTCTGCCACAGACTCTGTGCCACTCTGAGCCAGTCACTCAGCCTTTGTACCTCGGTTTCTCCGTCTCTAGCATGAAGAGGGTGTGTCACAGGGGTGTGGAGACTAAATGTAATGAGGGTGAAGCATTTGAGAGCCTTGGATGGAAGGTGCCTATGATGTGTGGAGTGTTGTTTTCTTATTTCAACAGGAGTCTGAAGTGTGTTCATTTTTTTTTTTTTTTAAATTGGCATCAGGCTTAATACAAACAAAGGGAAGTACTTTTTCCACACAATGGCAAGTTAAACTGTGGAACTCACTGCCGTGGGATGTTGATGGCCAAAAGTATAACTGGGTTCGGTGAAGACTGAGATAAAGGATAGGTCCATCAATGGCTATTAGCCAAGATGGTCCGAGATACAACCCCATGCCTGAGGTCACCCTAAACTTCTAACTGTCGGGAAGGGAAGACGAGTGGATCACTCCAACTGCCCTATGAAAGGGGAAATCAGCTGCTCCTCCAGTTCATGTGTCTAACAACCCTTGATCAGGTGGTTATTCTGTATGGAGCATTTTGTACAATTCCCCTTCCCCACATCTTCACACTTAGGGTAAAATTTTCAAAAGTTCCTAAGTCGTCACTTAAGAGCAGAAGTCCCTTTCAAAAGGGATTTAGGCACTTAGGAGCCTAAATCCCATTGACTTTCAATCAAACTTTTGAAAAATTTGCCTTTAATCTTTAAAATCTATTCTGGCTCTCCCTTGCCTTCACAGTGTCGGGCCTTCTGTCTGCGTAGGGGCAGTCTGTGGTTTGCATCACACGTTTATTCCTTTTGCTCTCAGGAAAATGTGTAAAAAGCTGGGAACTCCAGAGCTTGGCTCATCTGGAAATGATCTTGATTTTAACAGGATGGAGGCCTCCTGCCTCGAACTAGCCCTCGAAGGAGAGCGACTGTGCAAAGCTGGGGACTTCAAGGCTGGAGCAGCCTTCTTCGAAGCAGCTGTGCAGGTGGGGACAGAGGATCTGAAGACTCTTAGCGCTATCTACAGCCAGCTGGGTAATGCCTACTTCTACCTAAAGGAGTATTCCAAGGCCCTGGAATACCATAAGCATGACCTCACTCTAGCCAGGTAAGCGTGCCTGTGAACGTGATCAGGCAGGGCTCGCGTTAAGGCAAGATCCCTGGGTTCCCAGGCTAGCAGCCTGAGGGATCCGGTCACTGCAACTGAGAACAGATCTGGGGCACCAGGGGGTGGGTGACTGGAGAGAATCAAGGAGCCAGGGAGGTGTAGTCTGCGCGGGGTATGGGATTGGGAGGAAGAGCGAGGAGTCTGAAAGTGGCAGAGGATATTGGGAGGAAGGTCTGGGGCCTGTTTAAAATCTTAATCCAACCCTCCCCAAAATATGTTCTCCCCTGGCGGGGGTGTGGGGGGGTCACTACAGCGGAGCCCATCTCAGCCAGTCATGCTTCCTCTGCATCCTGCCCAGGCCAGAGCAAAAAGCAGTGCACAGCCATGTTGTCTCCTCTAACTGTTGCTCTAAGGGCCACTTCCAGTTGGACTCCGTGCCTCGAGGTGTGCAGGCCATTTCTAGTGCCATTGCATGCGACCTTCTGGTTCTTTGGATACTGGCGAAAGGTGGGTTTCATGGGACCAGCTTTTAGGAAGAAAAAATCAGCATCCTTTCAGCACCACCACATTACACCAAGGCTGCCCCCCTCTCACGGAGCATCTTAGTTGGGTAATTTGGGGCAGGTTTTCCAAAGGCCCCCAACAACATTTGGAAGCCCATCTGCTTTGTGTGTGCAAAGAGGTAACGCTGACTTGCCTGCCCACGCAGCGGGTTTGTGTCAGCTGAAACCATGCCTTTTGAGAGGTCATTAAAGAGGCCTGCTGAAAATGTGGTCTCAAGACCCATTTAATAAACACCTTTAAAAACGGGACAATTCTCCATCTGCAGTTGGTTAGATTTACTGATATCCGAGAACCATCCGCACTCTGCAGAGAATGTAGCACCGATGTGGTGGCCCGGGTGAGCAGCATGGCATGGCATTTGTCCCTGCGTGACTTGAACTCGCTGCAGGGCAGCTTCAGAACCTGGCCGCCTCCAGGCACTGGTGTAAAACTGGTACCCGGGCTGGGCAGGGCTAGTGGAAGTGCTGTCCGATGTGCCTGCATCACTAGGCCCAGGGGGCTGGGAGGCAACAGTATGCTCAGTCCCTGGAAAAGAAGGCAAACTTGACTGAGCAGAACTGATAGGCCATCTTAGGCATTGTGTCCTGTCCTCTCCAGTTGAAAGGACCGTAAGTCGGGAGGGGGAGCTTCAAGTCTAGGGGCGGGGGTCTGGTAAACAGAACTTTATTTTCCATCCTGGATTTCAACAACTGCCAGAGGGAGAGCAAAAATCTGTCTCCAAGACTAAATGAGCTTCCTCCCTCCATTTGCACATGTTGCATACAGGCTAGGAGCGGATGGGTTCAGTGCCTACTCCTGCTACAGCCTTAAGTATCAGCATGATTGAATTCTGCCTGCTGAGTCCCAGTATTTATAACAGCCCTTCCTCTTCCTCTGGTCGTCTTGTAGAACCATTGGGGACCGTATCGGAGAAGCCAAGGCCAGTGGCAACCTTGGGAATACATTGAAAATACTTGGGCAGTTTGATGAAGCCATCGTTTGTTGCCAGAGACACTTGGAGATTTCTCAGGAGCAGGGAGACAAGGTACTTGATCCATGATGCCCAACAGGAAATATTCCCTGGCTTTTAAAAGACTCCTCTTGCCAGCCAACAAGTGGGACAGCATTGAAGCTGGCTCTGGAAGGAGACTGACCGTTTCGCCCTCCCGTTCTGCCGCAGGTCTGATACCAGGGCAGCTAGTGGCAGAGGAAATAGAGGATGTACGAATGGATGAAAATGTGGGCAGGCCATCCCTGGAATGAAGACCCCAAAATACCTAGGAAGCAATGGATTCCCCTAGAAAGAAAAAATTGGACCCAAATAAATAGAGATTCACATTCCTGGAGTTCACAGAATGGGGCCAAGCAAAAAATTCCAGGATGGTTCTTGGAACTCAGTTGTACAGTCAGGGAAAGGGATTATTCTCGGTCTTTCTCTCTGACGCATGCTGTTTGGTGGCCAATGTGAAATGAACCGAGTGTCTCTCAGCCCAGTTCCTGGTGGACCAGCATCCACGCCTCCCTCTCTCGCGCACACAAATCCCACCACATTTGGGAACATTGAGCTCGCAGTTTCACCGGAGAGGCCAGTCAGCGTATCAGTCATGGGGATTGAACTCCCCCTCCACACCCACAGGAGATTGGCAAGGGGCATTGTGGGATAGCTGGCCCCGTTCCTGCCTGTGCTGGGCTTGTTATATGTATAGATAGGCGTCTCCATGGTCCCCATCCACGAGGGGCTGGACTGAAACCATCTCTTGCATGTAGGCCACCAAGCAGCCATCGGATGAGGACTTGAGGTCACTACTGGTTTCTTTTCAGAGCAGCGAATCCTAGTGGATAGAGCATTAGATTGGGACTCAGGAGACCTGGGTTCTATTCCCCACTCTTCCACTGGCATGCTGGGTGGCCTTGGACAAATCACTTCCCCGATTTGTGCTTCAGTTTTCCCATCTGTAAAAGGAGGAGAATGAAAGTGATCTCCTTGGTAAAGCACTTTGAAGTCTACTGATGAAAAGCACTAGTAAGAGCTAGGGATCATTGACCTGGGCTATTTTTGAACTGGCGGTGGCAGGTTCTAGTCCTTGGATTCATCCATTCCCCACAACTCAGCTTCTAAAATGAAGTCATAATGCTCTACAAGGCTGCCCTTGCCTTTGGTTAGCTGCCCTTTGCCCAGAGACGGGAAGCTTGGCATTGCAATGTGGAGTCTAACACCTGCTCTTCTGTGGTTCCCCCCCCTTTCCAGGTAGGTGAAGCTAGAGCGCTGTATAACATTGGCAATGTTTACCATGCAAAGGGAAAGCAGTTGTCTTGGAGCATGGCCCAAGACCCAGGTTCCCTGCCTCCGGAAGTCAAGGAGACGCTGCAGAGAGCTTCGGAATACTATGAGTAAGTACCAACCCTTCCCAGATCTGCAGGGGACGGGGCTGCACAGACAGCCCCATTGTGGTCGGCAGTAATTTACCTGGCTGCAATCATGCGTGTGGCAAACTTGCAAAGCGTCTGGCGCTCTCTCAGTGCGCAGTCTGATGAGTGGCTCATTCCAGCGCTGTGTGCATATGTCTTGTTACTGTACTGATGACAGCTCTGGGGAGCTGCAGAAGTGTGGTGATGGCTGACAGGTGAAAGATAACAGCACTGGGCTTGTGACAAGTCATTTTTCATACAGCCCTCTTTAAAGAACTCCACTTAGAAGGTGACTGGGTCCTGCCTAACTAAACCAGCAAGGACCTCGGGGTTTGGGGCAGATTCAGCTGCATTTTTGGACAGGGGAGCACTGTGCATTCCTCCCCAGTGATCCCCACATCCACCCCCCTTTTTGGCTGACCCAAGGACCGCCTTGCCTGCTGTAGAGGGGCCCGTGTGCTCACCTCTTTGGCAGGGTGGGGCACATCCATATGGGCTGTTGAGAGGAGAATAAAGGCAGAAAGTGGGGGGAGTGGGAAGGGGGGAGGAAAGTAAAAGCTGATGAGATTTTAAGGTTGGAAGTTACGCTCATCTAGTCTGACCTCCTGCATAACACAGGCCAGAGACCCTCCCTCAGTGCCTCCTGGAAAAGACACTCTTCCCCTGCACTAAATATGAACTGAACCAAAGGGGAACTTAGATGCCAAGACCTGAGCTTGGAGCTCATTATTCTGTGGCTGGCAGTGGCACTGGATACCTCTACCAGTTCAAAGTGCAGCCTGCCTGAGGTGCCAGCAATGTTATGGCATCGGGCACAAGAGAGACTATACTCTTGGCAGGCCATCAAAGGAGGAATTGGTTTTTTGGCTGCTTTGAAATGTATTTATTAATAGTTTTTAAATGGTGAGGCAGGAGACAGGCACTTCTGGTTAGTGTAGATGGCCTGGGAGCCAGGACTTGTAGGTTTCTCTCAGGTTCTGTGTGAGAAGTTGAGCAAGTCTCTTTTGGCCTGATATTCCACGATATTGAGCACCTATAGGAAGTCTTCGGGGGCACAGCACCTCTAAAAATCAGGTAATTGCCCTCTCTGTGCCTCAGTTTCCACATTGTGTGAAACGTCATTAAACATTTCAGTGCAGTGTTGTAGCTGTGTCGGGCCCAGGCTGTTAGAGAGACAAGGTGTGGGAGGTAATATTTTTTATTGTACCGACTTCTGTTGGAGAGAAATGAGCCTTCAAGCTTGAAAAGCTGCTCTCTCTCCAACAGAAGTTGGTCCAATACAAGAGATTATCTCACCCACCTTTTGTCTGAAACATCTCAAAGTATTTTGAGATCCTTTGATGGAAGACTCTGTATAATTGCAAAATGTTGATAATCATACACTGCTGCATTAGACTTTGCCAAGGATCTGAAATCCTAAATAGCTCTTATTTTCTATTGTGTACCAGGCTCAGTTCCCCTTTAAGAATGTGCAGAGCCTGTAACCCCTGGGCCTTTATTCCCCTGCCATATAGTATAAGGAGATAAAGCTAGAGAGCTCATGGATGGTACATCAAACTGCAGTCCCCTGCTCTGTCTGAGTGAGCTCAAATACAAGATGGCTGAAATAACGTAGTGCAGGAAGGGAATTGCATAAAGCATGCGGGATAAGCAAAGTGAAAGGAGGGGTAGACTGCTGTGAATAGAAAGTTTGTGATGATCCTTAATGAGCGAAGTGTTAGTCAACAATTGCATTATGGCCCCTAGAATTTGTGTCTGTTCCTTTTACTGTGGATATTATAATGTGGTACAATTTCCGTGCCTAGAGTTGGAAAAGGAAACACTTGCACATTTTTGCAGAGGGCTTATAGTTTTCTCTTTCCCTGAAAGGATAAAGGGGAACAGGAATGTTTGTTCTGTGGGTGGGATCAGCTGGGTCTGGTTCAGCAGCTGAGGATTAAAGGGACCCAAATGCTGTACATACTGTTATGCACACCTGCTTAGAGGAGCAGCAGAGTAAGAGGCTTTGTCCCATCTGCCAGCTGTGTGAGAATGAGCAGAGATGCAGAAACATTGCGCTCCGCGGATAAAAAGCTGGGCCAGAGCTGATCTCATGTGCCAGAGTCGGATGTGGCTTGTCTGTGCTCTGATCCTTATCTTAATCAAGCCAGAATAATCAGTGGGGATGATGCTTTCTGGCAGTTCATATAATTCTGACTAATTTTTGCCTGGGGGTTTCTGAGGGTGGGAATGGGATTCTGTACAAGGAGGGATGAGGAAAGACTGCAGGCTTTTTTAATTAAAAAAAATAAAACAAAACTCCTTTCAGAGAGTTGTAAACTAAGCTTCTGAGTTTACCTGTCTTGAGTATAGCTCAGAATAGGTCAAACTGTAACACACACAGTTAAATTTAATCCCTGAGCATCTGCTGTGATGCCACAATGTTCTACAAAGTATGATCATTTGCTGTGGGGCAGAATCTACTCACAAACTCGCTTATGTGCAAGCCACTGCCCTCTACTGGATAGAATTAGAACTCTTCAACTGTGTATCATTGGCCCTGTACTGCAATAGCTAATGGAGAGTCACCTTTAGTTCAAGGGGTCAGGGCCTGTGTTTCTGCAGAAGAGTTTCCTGTTCTGCCACCATGAAGTTCTGAGGCATTGCAGCGTGTCCCACAGTAACAACTGTGCCTTTTCCACATGGCTGCCGATGTGTTTGCCATGGCATCTGCTGGAATGCTGTTGCTAGGCTTATTTAGAGCTAATTGCAAGGTTTCTCCCCTTTGATTTTTACTTCAGTAAAGGAAATGGGTTTTTAAAAATAACCTATTTTGTCTGAAAGGGAGAGATGCTCATCTCCCTTAAATCAGTCTCCTCATCTCTGCAGATGTGATAGCACCTGTATATAGCTCCCATCCTTTTGCCAAGGAGCAGTCAGTGCATGCTGAGCATCTGCTGGGTGAACTCATGCCAGCCTGAAGCATCCAGGCTGCTCTGAATGTGTTGAGCGGATACTGCAGAGGGTTTGACTGCGCTTGTTGTTGCAGTGTTGCATCTAGTCATGCTCATCTCAGATGCATCCCAGCTGCCGGCACTGGGAAGGCAGGCAGAGAAATAGCTCAGAGCTCCTGGCCCTTCCTGGTTTTTTTCCTGTTTCTCTTGCTTCTTTCTAACTTCATCAAAGTTTAATAATAATTATAACATCTGACTCTTATTCTGGCTCTTTTTTCAAAGCACTGTAGAAATGAGATATGAATCATTACCCCCATTTTACAGAGAGGGAAAATGAGGCAGAGCACGACTCCCAATGACCATCCCCTGAAACAGATAATGTATTTCAAAGCTGAAAATAACACTCTGTCCTTGGCTTTTCTTTGAGATAACTCTGGGCATGAAGGTGTCTGCTCTTCTGGCTGAGCAGGGCAGTTGTGTGTAAGGAGAGATGGTTAGAATAAGTGTAGTGGTAATGCATTCAGTTCCCAGCTCTGCCACTGGCCTGCTGGGTGACCTTGGGCAAGTAACGGCCCCGTCATGCACCTCGGTTTCCCCATCTGTAAAATGGAGATAATCACACTGTTCTCCCTGTGTAAAGTCCTGCGATTTCTTACCAGGCCTGAAGGTGTTTCGACACCCAGGCAGTTGCTGCAAATCAGCACAGCTCAACTGAAGTTGAGGGAGTGGCGCTGGTTTGGGCCAGCTAAGGGTCTGGCCTGTGTGAAATGCTAAGTGACCCAAGATGGAATCTCTCACTTGTGTCTGAAGGCGTAAAAGCACCATTCTCCCCAGCCATTAAAGGTGATTGAAATGGGAGGGGGCGCTCTTGCCACATCAGGTGAGAAGGAGGAGCAGATCATAGATCAGGGTTGGAAGAGACCCCAGGAGGTCATCTAGTCCAACCCCCTGCTCAAAGCAGGACCAACCCAACTAAACCATCCCGGCCAGGGCTTTGTCAAGCTGGGCCTTAAAAACCTCTAAGGATGGAGATTCCACCACCTCCCTAGGGAACTCATTCCAGTGCTTCACCGCCCTCCTAGTGAAATAGTGTTTCCTCATAATCAACCTAGACCCCCCGCCCCCATTGCAACCTGAGACTATTGCTCTGTGAGGGGATCTGTTTACCCAGGCCCGGGAGAGCCGTGTCCCCTCAGAGCTCCTTGCTGTGACTCTGGGCTCTCTGTATCTCATGTTAAGGTCAATGGGAGCTGGATGCCTGTTGGCTGAGAGTGACTGGACATGCTGTTCTGATTTCTTGCAGGAGGAATCTGTCTCTGGTGAAGGAGCTTGGGGACAGAGCCGCTCAGGGCCGAGCCTATGGGAACCTTGGCAATACCCAGTACTTGCTTGGGAACTTCAGCGAAGCCACGGCTTTCCACAAAGAGGTAAGGAGGGTATTGATAGTTCTCATAGGGTGTGGGTGATCCAGTCGCTTCCTCAGACGTGTCTTTGTGCCCGGCATGAAAAGGGGAACTAGACATTGGCCCGTTTACCCCTAGCTGCATCAGATACTATGCGCCAGATCCTGTCACCCTTCCTCACGCTGAGTATCTCCTGACTCCCACCAGAGCCAGTGGGAGTAAGGTGGCACTCAGCATGAAGGTAGCAGAATCTCACGTGGCAGCTGCTGTCAGATGCGGTGATCTAGCCACGTGTTACTGACAGACTAAGTAAAGAATCACCGAAAAATAATCATTGGTCACCACCAGGAATATTGTCCTGCAAGGTCAACTCTGTATGTGATGGGCTCTCCTTGCCTCCCTCCCCGAGTAGGAGATGCTTAAGCCAAAGCACTGAGAATCAGAGTACTGAAGGCAGCTGCTGGTGCTCAGAAGACAGATCAGTGGTGTTTGGAGGCCACTCCCAGAGGCCTGTGTTTTTACCAATCCACAGAAGCAATCCACCTGAGGTATAAGTGTTTAATATACACGCTGGCCACTGCCCCAATTGATGAACCATGCAGAGAACCCAGGGATGGGCTCCTCTCCCATGCCTGGGAGCCGTCCTTCCCCTCATCAGGGATGAGGCACATTCGCCGGGCAGACGCAGGACTCGGGGTGGACATAAATAGAGGCCTTGAGTTGCCAAGGCCGGCTGTTGTCCTGAACAAGAAACTGACTAAATTAAAACCCACCCCTGACCCGAACGCCCCTTGTGTGGAGTGGGGAGAGACGCAGCAGTATCCACGGTGCTGAATAACCTGCTGCATAGTGAAACGTTACAGGACAAGACCGTTTGACTCAGTGCTGCAGAAGGAAATGATTTCCCGCCTCCCTTGCTTGAAACAGCCCCTTGGAAGTGACTGGCACCCAGCTTCCTTGCCTTACCGGGGCCCTGCTCCAGTGCAAGCAGAGAGAGCCCCGTCTTGGGCCCCATCTTTGCTGCGACGGGTGCCCCACAGCATGGAACGGTTCCCCCAGGAATGAACACAGGCAAAGCTGTGATGGGGCCAGGATTTCCCAACCAAAGAGTAACCCGGCTGCCAGGTGACTGGCTGGCCCTGCCATGCCAACTGGCCTGAGTTAGTGTCAGCAGCGGTGTGAGCAGCGTCGAGCAGGGAGGTCACACAGGCTGTTTTTAGCAGCACATCAGGTATCTGGGATGGGAGAAGTCCCAGCAGGTTTGTAACAGCGTAGTCTTCCCCCGAGGGGCCAGAGGGCTGAAGCCAGCCAGGGGTGTTCTGAGGGGCCTGGTAGTTTGCCAGGTGCCAGATTGCCTGGGGAGCACCTGATCCCTATAAGCACTGAAAGAGATCAGCTGAGGAAAGCTGCAGAAAGCAGGCTGGATCCTAGAGTGGGCCCCAGCAGGGGAGGTCCCAGGCAGACGGCCTAATGGAGAGCTGCCTGGAGCAGGTCAGCCTGGCTGCCTCTGGGCATGGCCTCCCCTTCCTGGGATGGGCAGCCAGCCCCACAGCCCTGCACTGGGGTTTGCTTGGAACCACACGGGCAGTTTCTCTAAACAGCGTCGGCGCAGAGTGTGGGTACCTCCCAGGGCTCTTCCATTCTGAATTCCTACCAGTCTTCGTTTTAATTGCCGATGACAGTGCGTTTAACAAGGCATCTCATCGGGAATGCTTGTGACAAAGGCCTGTAATGCTCGGCCAATGGGTGCAGTGACCCGGTCCCTGCTGCCAGCAGTGTAGGACTCAGTTACTTCCTGGGGCGCCACAGGGAGCTCAGCCGCAGGGAGCTCAGACAGGCCAAAGCACCGTGGAGCTCAGGAGCTAGTGACTAAGATGGGACTGGGACAGGAACTGCAGAAACGGCACCTGGTACAATGGGGTCGGAAGGAGGGAGAGGGCGTGGGACACTGCTCCAGGCTCAGTCCAAAGCCCAGGGTGCGGCAGGGCAAATACAGGAGAAGAGGGAATGGTGGGCAGAACCAAATACGGGTCGAGACGTGGGCCCGGCTGGAGCAGTGCAGAGCCAGGCAGGGAAGGATGAGGAGCAGGGCTGGGATTCAGTGACACGAAGCCAGTTGGGCAGGGGATTTGCTCTGCTCCCACGTCCCTGAGCAGCATGACAGAACCCCTCCTGGGCGTTACGGTGGAGTGATCAGCTTCTCCAGCTGATTTGGGCCCCCGCGGCCACCCTCCCATCCAGCTGACCACTTAACTACACCCTTACCTGTAAGCCAGCAGGACCATCGCGCCTCAGTGGCTGGCTGGGTCCGGGCTTTGGAGAGAGGGCATCGGTTGCCAGCAGTAACACATGCTCCCCCGAGGCGCTGGGGCTGCAGTCGATGGGTTCTCACGCGCCTGTGTCTGTTTCAGCGACTCGCCATCGCCAAGGAGTTTGGAGACAAAGCGGCCGAGAGGAGAGCGTACAGCAACCTGGGCAATGCGCACATCTTCCTCGGCAGGTTTGACATCTCAGCGGAATACTACAAGTAAGTGCTGCAGCTGTTTGGGGAAAGCAGAGGCTGGGCTCTGGGCTCTCTGCCTTTGCAGAATGCACAAGAGCAACCAGGCTGAGCAAAGCTATTCCCCTGGGAACCCCAGTCTGTTGTAATGCATGCGGGGCTTCAAGCACTAGGTATAAGCCATTCACAGGGAACTGGAGCCGGTTCATGGGAGGGTCTGTGTTGTCTTTCTCCAGCCAGAGCTTGGCTCCCAATTGATGTGTGCATCATATCGCCCCCTGCTGGCCACTTGTGTAATTTGTACAGATGATAGTTGGTGCATGTTATTATAGTCCAAATTCCCAGATTCTCCAAAGCAGCGCTCTGCTGTGCTGGTGCTGGAAGAGCTGTGCCCAAGGAGGCTACATCCCAAAATAGCAGGGACAACTTGCTGGTAACAGGAGCAGTGAGTCTCCAGCCTTTCTACAGACCTGCACGTACCCAAAACTTATCTCTGTCGGTTCTGCTTGACAGAGCAGAGCTGAATTTATCAAGACAATGGGGCTAAATTCACCCTGGTGTAAAGCACTGAATCCGGATATACAGAATTGGGTTGGGAAGGCAAGGCAGCCATCAGCAGGTCTTAGGGATGTTCACACTAGAGCTGAGGGAACTTTTCCAGCTTGGGTAGACATACCTGCACTAGCTCTGACCGAGCAGCGAGTCACCCTGCATGTACCTTGGGTCTTGGATGAGAGCATACTTGGCACTGTGTGGCTACACTGCTGTTTGTAGTGCATTCACTCTGTCAAAGCTAGCACCGGGATGTCTACACGAGTTGGAATCTCACCTCCAGTGCAGACGCACCCTTAGAATGTGACATTCTATGGCTTCAGATAAACTCCCTAAGGAATCTGCCCTTAGCAGATCAGCATTTCTCCCTGGCTTGCAGGTGTGCTGTGCATGAATGTGTCTGTGTCTCCATCTGTTTATTGCAGGAAAACACTTCAACTTTCCAGACAACTGAAAGACCAAGCAGTAGAAGCTCAGGCTTGCTACAGCCTCGGAAACACTTATACGTTGCTCCAAGACTATGAGCGAGCCATCGACTACCATCTAAAGCACCTGCTGATAGCGCAGGAGCTGGGGGACAGGTGAGAGATTTGGGACCATATCTGTGACTTGTTAGTATAATGGCGTCAGTGGGGATCGAACCTGGCGTCTCTCAGACTAAAAGCCTGAGCCTCTAGGGCAAAAGGACGAAGACTGTTCGCTCTGCAATAGTAGCAGACTCATAAATCTTTCCAATGGTCCAGCCCCTACAATGAGGGCAAAGCCCCCTGCCCAGCTGTGTTCATGTAGGTGATATCAGCTCTCTGGTGAGAATTACTAAAGGTCTGTTATGTTCAGCCCTCTGTCCCAGCTGCTACTCCTGTTTATCCCAGCAACCTCCTGGTGAGCACCCGCCGGGATGTAAATATAGCTTCTCGCTAAGGAACAAAATGAGCAGTGAATGAACCCAAAAGCCCCACCGCTGTGTCTCGCTAGTAATGGAAGCTCTGAGAAGGTGTGATAAGATTCCACACTGATGTGAGCAGAAATGGCATTTGGGAACAAATGGTGTGTCACCCAGAATAGTTAGGGAAATGCATTTTGCTCCATAACTAAATTATTACCAACGCATTACGGCGTCTACCTCCAGCCTTGTGTGAGTTTTCCTGTCTCCTGAGCTTTGCTGCGCTGGGTTTTGAGTCTCTTGCAAGTCCTTAACTGAATTTTCAGCCAGCTTGTTGAGGATCTCTGTGAATGACCCTCTTAAAACCTGAGGAAGATGGATATTCAACTTCATACAGTGCAAAAGATTCAAGGGAAGGAATTGGCAAACGACTAGAAGAAATGAGCATTGCAAAATGGAGAAGGAAGTATCCTGCTGGGAGAGCATTTGAGTTGAATGATCTGCTGTGCCATTAAAGGGAGTGGTCAAAGCACCCAAAGAATGGACACTGTCTCATTTAGAGGGTGTCTCAAATTGGACATCCACAAAGGGCCTGTTTTTCCTAGGTTCTGAGCCCCCATGCCCCAGATGAAGTCAATGGGCACTGCAGATGCACCACACCTTCTGAAAATCGGCCAGACCTGTGCATCCAAAACCAGGCCCAATTGAATATTTGGCTGTGTATAACTAGGGTTTTCACACAACGGGTGGAGTAGTGAACTGGGAAATCAGGACTCATGGGTTCTATTCCTGGCTCTGTCACTGATTCACTAGGGTACTTGGGGGAACCACTTCACCATGCTGTGCCTCAGTTTTCTCATTGGTAAAATAGGGTTACAAATACCCACCCCACAAGGGTGTTGTGAGACTGATCTACTGCTTGTGCGGCATATGGAGGGAGCTGTTCCGTAGAAGATTAGGGTTGGAAGAGACCTCAGGAGGTCATCTAGTCCAACCCCCTGCTCAAAGCAGGACCAGCCGCAACTAAATCATCCCAGCCAGGGCTCAGTCAAGCTGGGCCTTAAAAACCTCTAAGGATGGAGATTCCACCACTTCCCTAGGTGACCCATTCCAGTGCTTCAGCACCCTCCTAGTGACATAGGGGTTCCTAATATCCAACCTAGACCTCCCCCACTGCAACTTGAAAGCATTGCTTCTTGTTCTGTCATCTGCCACCACTGAGAACAGCCGAGCTCCATCCTCTTTGGACCCCCCCTTCAGGTAGTTGAAGGCTGCTATCAAATCCCCCCTCACTCTTCTCTTCTGCAGACTAAACAAGCCCAGTTCCCTCAGCCTCTCCTCGTAAGTCATGTGCCCCAGTCCCTTGATCATTTTTGTTGCCCTCCACTGGACTCTTTCCAATTTGTCCCCATACTTTGTGTAGTGGCGGAGGGGGAGGGCAAAGACTGGACCAGTGTTGAATAGAGGGGAATAATCCTTCCATCGACCTGCTGGCAGTGCTCCTACTAATGTAGCCCAATATGCCGTTAGCCTTCTTGGCAACAAGGGCACACTGTTGACTCGTATCCAGTTTCTCATCCACTGTAATCGCCAGATTCTTTTCTGCAGAACTGCCACTTAGCCAGTCAGTCCCCAGCCTGTAGCAGTGCATGGGATTCTTCCATCCTAAGTACAGGACTCTGCCTTTGTCCTTGTTGAATCTCATCAGATTTCTTTTGGCCCAATCCTCCAATTTGTCTAGGTCACTCTGGACCCTGTCCCTACCTTCCAATTTATCTATCTCTCCCCCCTGCTTAGTGTCATCTGCGAACTTGCTGACAATGCAGTTCATCCCATCCTGCAGATCATTAATGAAGCTGTTGAACAAAACCGGCCCCAGGACCAGGCACTCCACTTGACACAGGCTGTCAACTAGACATCGAGCCGTTGATCGCTACCTGTTGAGCCCGAAAATCTAGCCAGCTTTCTATTCACCTTATAGTCCATTCATCCAATTCATACTTTTTTAACTTGCTGGCAAGAATACTGTGTGAGACCGTACCAAAATACTAAAGTCCAGATGTATCACGATCACATGCTTTCCATTCCACAAAGCCAGTTATCTCCTCATAGAAGCAATCAGGATTGGCCAGGCATGACTTGCCCTTGGTGAATTCATATTGGCTGTTCCTGATCACCTTCCTCTCTACAAAGTGCTTCAAAATGGTTTCCTTGAGGACCTGCTCCATGATTTTCCCAGAGACTGAGGTGAGGCTGACTGGTCTGTAGAATAGAAAGGATGGAATGAGCCAGGGACTGTTCAGGCAGAATCTGAATGAAAAGCCTCAGGTGTTCAGGGTGAGAAGCCATAGGTTGTGTTGGTGTCGCTTTAATAGTGAGCGTCCTCAGAGGGTACAACTGTCCCCAAGGGGAGACCCCTTGTCCCTTGGGTCATCTGACAGGGAGACCCTCAGGCTGTGGGATGATTTATCTATGTAAGTGTGGAAGCACCATCGCTGGAGACTAGACCAAGTGCTTGAATGGGATGTAAAGAACAACTCTGCGCCAGCAAGGAGAGGAATGAGCAGCAGGTCTACAGAGCTGCAGTCACAGCCCGTGATTGCAGTATAGCCATGTGAAGGGTCATTTCAGCTCTAACTTCTGGGAGTGCATGAAAGTGAGGGTACGTCTACACTGCACGATTATTTCGAATTAGCTTAAAACCGATATTCAAACAGATCTAATAAAATCGGTTTAGTGCGTCCACAGTGGGATCCCAAAATCGATTGTTTGCGTCCATGGTCCAAAGCTACCATCGATTTCAGGAGCGGGGCACTGTGGGTAGCTGTTCCCAGCTATCCCATAGTTCCCACTTCCGTGTTGAGAGCACAGTGCCTGATGGGCAGAAAACACTGCCCCGGGTGGTGCTGGGTACAGCCTACCCCTCCCTTGTGAAGGCAGCAGACAACCCTTTGGCGCCTTTTTCGCGGAGTGCATTGAGCAAACGCCATAGCACAGCAATCTTTCCCTTTTTTTTTTCACGTGGTGGTGGGGGGAAATAAACTGAGGAGCTGTTCCCTGACCACAGCCAGACACTGTGTTTGAACCTACAGACATTGGGAGCTCAGCCAAGAATGCAAATAATTTTCAGAGACTGCTGTGGGCTGTGGGATAGCTGGAGTCCCAGTACCCCCTCCCCCTTCATGAGCGTCCATTTGAGTCTCTGGCTTCCCGTTACGCTTGTCACACAGCGCTGTGTATCCTGGAGTTTTTTATTCAAACGCTTTGGCATTTTGTGTTTCTGTAACGGAGCTGGTACAACAGATTTGTCTCCCCATACAGGCGATCAGACCTAGTATCTCCCGTACGGTCTATTGCTGGAGCTCTTTTCGATTTCAAACTGCATCGCCAGCCGTGCTGATCAGAGCTCCCACGCTGGGCAAGCAGGAAATGTAATTCAAAAGTTCGCGGGCTTTTCCTGTTTACCTGCCCGCTGCATCCGAGTCAGATGGCTGTCCAGAGCGGTCAGTGCTGCACTCTGGGATGCTGCCCGAGGCCATAACGTCGATTTCCGTCCACATGACCTAATCCGAGTTATCACTATTGAATTTAGCGCTACTCCTCTCGTTGGGAGGAGTTCCGTAGATTTAAGGAGCCGTTTAACTCGATATTAATGACGACGTCGTGTGAACGGATACAGCGTTAAATCGGTATATCGGCCATTAAACCGATTTAAAGTCGCAGTGTAGACCTGGCCTGAGAGAGGAGAAAGTGCTACAGATCTGCATGAAGGAACAGCCTTGCTCTAGGTGTGTTGAAATAGACCTTCCTGTCTAATCAGGCTGTGAAAATACCACTCACTGGCCCCATACAGAGCCATTTCCAAAGAGTCTTTTGGACGCTCCAGTCCCCGGGGCACTGGGCCTAAGAGCGCTGGGGGTGCAACACCCTTTGTCGTGAAGGAATAATAGCAAGGAATGCGCGACTTCTATCACAAACCGACTCTGCAGCTTTTTCCGATGGCTTTCAGCATCCCCACTATAAAAATCCTCCCAGCGCCCCTGCTAACTCCTGCCACTAGATGGAGCATGGACATTAAAATGGAGACAGCCTGCATATTTCTAGGCATTTTCTGTCTGATCAGAAACCAAGAAACCCCATTGGGTTAGATGCCGGTTCTGATGGCTCGCTGAGAGATGGAGATGGGATATTCTGCATTTAGGCAGATGCTAGTAAAAACAGCACAGAAGCAAAACCTAGGGAACACGTGTTTATCAAACACAGGCTGAACAATACAAAGGTGATACATTCCTGTGTGGGGCTGGGCGCAGTCTTTATGGGAGGCTGGTGAGCCCTAAAGATCTTCTGGCCTCCCTGGGAGCTGGCCCTGAGGAGAGGAGAGCAGAGCAGGGGTCGGAGTTGGGGGGATGATGTTTAACCCTAAAAAGTGAGTCACAATCTCCTTAAAAAAACAAAACAAAAAACACTGAAAATTAGAAACCCTCTAGTAGCCCATCCTCTGACAGTGTCTTCCTTATGAACAGGTTTAGGGGGGGCTCCATAGGTCCCCCCGCCTGCACCCCTGGAGTAGCATGGGGTTCCACTCCAGGGTACATAATAGGCACCTGTCCTTTTACTACACAAGCCATTGGGTTAGTTGTGCGCCAGTGGGCAGTCTTTCTAGCACTCCCTAGCTCACAAGAGCTGAGGGCTGGGGCTAGGGCATTCTCGGTGCAGGGAGGCCTTCCCTTGCTGCTCCGACAGCCTGATGACCCTCAGGGCCTGGGGTAAAGCTCGCCTGCTTTCTCAGGTTCATGCCTGAAGTGAGGTGGACTGTGAAAAGCTGCGCCCTGGAGGAGGAGGTAACTGAGATTATTGTCGGCTGCTGCAGTCCCCTGTGTGGCCCCTGGGGCTGCCCACTGAAAGGCCCGTACCGTATGCAAGTTGCATTGTTGCTGTGTTTGATCCTTGCTACGCTCCTGCTTGTTCATCCCTGGCCCATGAGCAAACGGGGCTGCTCTTAGATGCCCTGTCACTATTGCTGTGGGAATGTGTGTGCACAGTGAAGGGGTTAATCGCTGAGGGTAGCGAGGGAGTGTTCAGTAATAGCAGCTGAACATCTGGTGATGTTTGGAAGATGATGACAGCCACAGCTGTGCTCTGCTGGATGGGGGACCCCCAGAGTGATTGTCAGTTTCCTACCCCTCTGCTCTCCGGGGGAGTGGGAGTGCTGCAGGGGCAGCTGCTCGCCCCAGGATGAGGGAAAGTCTGGCAAGGGGTGAAAATGATTTGGTGACTGGACAGAAAAAATCAAGGTGGTTTTTGAGTGATTAAAACCAGTCTCAGGAAGGAAGGAATTCTCAAAAGGCCATTTTATCCACAAGGCACTTAAAATAAATCCCCCTCTTGACTGTTGACCCTACACCCAGTGGGTCAGATCCCCCACCAGCGTAAATCAATGAAGCTGTATTGCGGTTAATGGGCTACACTGATTTACATCACTGATTACCTGGGACCAGGCTTTTTAATGTTTAGAGCCATTTTTTCGCCAGAGCCTGTGATTTCTCTGCTCACGTCAGCTATCCCAGCTGGTTGCCTTCGCAAAAGGGGGTGTGCCCTCATTGTGCACAGTCAGCTTGCACGTGCAGCTTGTAAGTATGCAGCCACTTTCCCAGGTGCAGCGAGATGCCGTGCAAATAACTGCTCTATAAGACACGGAGTGAAATCACGACCCTATTGATATTAATAGGAGCTTTGCCATTGACGTCAATAGAATCAGGATTTCACCCGTAGGCTTGATTACGTGTGCAAAAGTGGACACAGAAATTGGCATGGAAACAGGGACTTTGAGGCTTCCAAGGAGAGGCCAGAAACATGCAGGTCCTGAAGTGGCTGGTTTTTGCTGCCTCTCACAGAACACCTATGGATGATGATTTCCTGTTTTGCAGAGTGGGAGAAGGAAGAGCCTGCTGGAGTCTAGGAAATGCCTATGTCTCTCTTGGGAACCATGACCAAGCCCTGCGCTTTGCAAGGAAACATCTTGAAATCTCCCAAGAGGTAAGAGGAACTGGTCTGGATCAGGGCGAACCAGATCTCTCTGCTGGGAGGAAGACGTGGATTATGCTAATAAGACACACTGAGGGAGTTCTTCTCCAGTCTTGAAAGCTTCCATCGTGTGCAGTGCTTGGTTTTTATGTGCTATCTTTGAGAATTGCAAACCGAGGCTGGAAAAATCTCGTCACGGGAGACATCCCCCAGCTGTGTCTTAATTGTTGCTAATAGAGTTACCGTATCTTGCTAACTCGGCCCTGGTTTGCAAATTGCTTGCTTGGCATGGTTTTTGGGGGTGTTTGCCAAGGCAAAGAGGAAAGGGTGGGCCCCGCTTTCCAAGCTCTTCTGCGCTGATGGGCTTCAGCTGGCATGGAGGAGCCTAAATACAACATGCGTCCAGCCACTTAGGAGAACACCAACATTTGAGACCTGGGCTGAGCTCAGAGAGTACTTCGCTGACTCAGAGCCTAGTCCTGTTTTGTAGAGGATCAGGGGGTCTGAAAGAGATGGGCAATGGCTTTTCTCTTCAGATGCAACGTGAGGCCACATCTCTGGGTGAGTGGAAACATTGTTCTACCCAGGGCTGGCAGCTCCCTAGGGCACCATAAGGAACATGATCGAGAAAGGAGCAGGGAAAGTTTCTGAGTAAAGATGGGGAAAAAATAAGAGCCATCCCCCTTGTGACCCGGGGTGAATGGGGCAGCCCTCTCTGAAAATGCCATGGGCAGGGCAGGCTGCAAAAGGGGGAGCAGAGACTCCAAAAACAGGTGATTAACACTGAAGTTACCACCCAGTCACAGACTGTGCTTTTCATCTCCCACACTGGTCATCAAGTGAAAAAAAAAAAAAAAAGAAATCACCCAGCCCCCTTATCACATTCCAGTTCTCTGGCGCCCAATCAGCACCTAAGTCCAGTACAGTGAGAAGTTATTTGAAAAACTCTGCCCACTATACAAAATGTTCTTCTGAATCCCACATTGCCAGGTCAATATTAGCTTGGCTCTTACCCAAAATCCCACGCTCCCAGCCAGTCCTTTAGTGCCTAAAATTAAAGGTTTATTATAAAGAAAAAAGAAAGAAGAAGAAGAGAGCTGACAAATGATAAAGCACTCAGATACGTACAGAGATTTCAAAGTCCAGGTAGCAGGTTCTTGGTAGCGCTGGTGAGTTTGCTGGCTTGAAAGTCCCTCTGGAACATCCACAGCTTGGACAAGTCATTCAGTCCTTCGTTCAGAGCTTTGTTTGTAGAGAAGTTACTCCAGAGGTAAGAGGCAGAAATGAAGACAAAATGAAGGTGCTGCGACTGCCTTTTATAGTCTTTTTGCCATGTGGCTTGTACTTCCTGTGTCCCAAATACAAGCTTCCCAGCACATGGCCTGGAAAAGCCTTGGAGTTCTCTGTCCACAGGCATACCCCATGCCTTGCTGACTCAATAGGTGTATCCCTTATTTCCTTTCAGTGGGTTCATTGTACCACTGATGACCCTTGATGAGCCATTGAACAGGCTGATGCCAATCTGTGTGGGGGAGTCACCCAGAAACACAACACAGGTTTTGAAACCCAGACATTCTCTATGTATCTATAACTTACAATTCAAAGGTGATACAAACGTATAAATGAGATTGTCATACTGGGCAAATCCATAACATTTTCACAGATACCTGACATGGCATATCTGGTCAGATTCCTCACAATTTTATAATATTGGTATCACCAGTATCATAAAGTGCCTCCCGTATTCCATACAGTGTCACACCTCTTGTGTCACAGTGTTGGATTCTAGAGCCAAACCACTTTTTAAAATGTTAGGTTACCTTTTTCCTCCCAGTCCTGTTTTTGCCCTTGCTCGGGTGCCTCTAGGTTCAGAGTGGAAGGGCCTGAATTGCCCCATGTGGCTCTTGTCACCATATTTCTGGCTTAGACGTGCTGGGAAGTCCCTTAGAAGCCAGTTCTCCTGAGCTGTCCACCCAGGTTTGCAAACAGAAGCCTGACAGGCGTCACTCATCTTTTAAGGACGGCATTGGCACCTCTCGTCTCGAGTGGCTCAAACCACTGCCAAGGAAATGACTGAAAAATACCATCTGCAAGCCTAAAATGGTGTGCCGTTATTTTTATGTTTATATAATAGTGCCTTTTGGGGCACAGGTAACCGAAAGCGTCAGCACAAGATAGTTGCTAATCCAGCAGTAGCCAAAGCAACCATATAACTACCCCAAAAAGCACTGTCTTCTGTCGACAAATGTTGGGCGCGTTCGAACCCAGGGCAAACCCCACAGGTGGCATCAGTGAAGTTTCACCCACTTTGCCCTCAATCTGAACGTGGCTCATAGCCTGAAGTCCAAGCCAGTGGGTTTTTTGACACGTTGCTTTTCCTATATATATTGTCGAGCTAGCTACCCGAGTCCAAACCCCGGAGCTGCATTTAAACGTGTTCAAACCTTGCTTGTATTGATTTTGAGCTAAATCAATGTAAGCGAGAGCAAAACCAGTTTAAGTGCGTCTCCATTAGGGTTTTGCACTGGTGTAACTAGATCAGTTTTAAGTGATCTAGTTATATGGATGCAACTTTTCTGATATAGACAAAGCCAAAGGCTTTTCAGGTGGCTTAGAAATCTAGACAGCAAGAGTGCTTCGTTGTTTACCCTTTGCAGCCTGATCTGCGGAAATCAGCCATGGTCCCTTTAAAGCCTTCCCCAGTTGACGACATCTCCCTTTTGAAGCATTAATTGAAACCACCATTTATAAGTGCTTTGTACATTCTCCTGCCTCTGTTAGCTTGGCTAAATCTGGGGGTAGGGCTAACACACCAGCCTAATTATACACTTAATTATACTTGTCAGCCATTCAGAAGAAACACTGTTTGTTGGCCCTGTTCATTTTAGAACAAATTGACTTTTCGGCTTTCGGTTGGAGTCTTCCAGCGTGGCACTGATTACTCACAGCCAGATGGAGGCTCAGCTGTTGGCACTGCAGATGAACGGGGATGGGAGGACAGAAACAATAGCAGCCTTGACTGCTTCTGGAGGTGGCGGGGGGAAGCCTTTGTGGGCTGATGGCTTTGATTACAGGGCAGTGTCGGAAGGGGGTTACTCATAGCAGGTGGCTAATAAACTCCCCCATGTTGCTAAATATGGAGTGGTGCTGAAAAATCATGTCTATTTCAGGGATACGGGGGGAGGGCACACATTAATTTCTAGCATTCGTCTGCTCTTAGGGAGTGAAGAACCAGATTAGGGACATAAATTGCTCCAAGACAGGCAGAGCAAGGGACGTAAATACAAAAAAAGTGTGGACCACGTCCCAACTTTCAGACCCTGCCCAGGAACACCTTTCCCTATCTCTGTTCGCAGCAAAGTGGCACCTCTGTTATGGGAGATCCAGGATTAGGACTGAAATCTCTGTCCCCATATTCCCCCTGCAGGACCTCTGTGTTTTGATAGGTGCCCACGAGCAGTCCGAATTTCTCTGTCGGATATTAATTCTTCCTTTAAGGTTATCTGAAACAAGTGGGAACCATCTAAACATTTCATAGATGATAATATTTAATAAATAATAAGGTTTGTTCCTTTAAAGAGACAAAAGCACACGGCGGCTTATTAACTTAACTGGGGTAAATAACCCAGCACTTAGTTATTCTATAGTAAAAATAAAACAAATATATGAATAGGGCATAGGATAAGTGATGCCAAGTAATGGGAATAAAGTTAGAAAGGGTTACAAGCAAATAAAAGTGAAAACGTGCATCTAAAACTTAATCTAGCAAGGTACAGGCTTTTTTCCAGATGGCTTTTCTCACCAGTCACTCTTCTTCCCAGCCTTGGCTGATTTCCTCTCAGTCAGGACCTTCCGTAGAAGTACAAGGTACTGGCTTCCCTTGTCTTCCTAGGTGCAAGTTCTTTGCCTAAGCAGGCTTCTCACCTATATTCACATACTGGACACCTCATCCCACCCTGTGGTTAAAGGTCCCATCTTTCTCAGCTTGCAAGAGCTCTGTTCCCTTGTGGTTGTCTAGTGACAGATGCCAAAGGTGGCTTCTGTCCTTGCTTATATATTCCTGAATTCAGTGACTTAGTTTCAAGAGGCAGGATGGCTTCAGACTGTTTCTCCCTTACTGGAGGCTTCCCGTCACCTTGTATGTAAATAGGGCTTCCATTGGTTTGATTCCACCATGCTTCATTTACCTAGGAGACAGGTAAATAGCTGGTTTCTCTCCTATCTGGACAGGGAACCTGTTTCTCCCTGCTTGGCCACGGACTTTAAAGCACAATATCATTAAGTGTCCCTGTTTCCTCATATAGTATTAATATAGACATTTCACAAGGATGTTACTCACCAGCGTGTCACTAACTTTCAGAAAAGACCTCTTTTGGGGCAGTTTGTTCTGGGATATCACTAGGGGAGAACATAAAACCCAAGTTTCTGCTCCTGAATGGAATTTTTCTAGACCAGGGGTTGGCAACCTTTCAGAAGTGGTGAGCCGAGTCTTCATTTATTCACTCTAATGTAAGGTTTCACGTGCCAGTCATACATCTTAACGTTTTTAGAAGGTCTCTTTCTAGAAGTCTATAATATAGAACGAAACTATTGTTGTATGGAAATTAAATAAGTTTTTTAAAATGTTTAAGAAGCTTCATTTAAAATTCAATTAAAATGCAGAGCCCCCCGGGCCGGTGGCCAGGACCCAGGCAGCATGAGTGCCACTGAAAATCAGCTCGCATGCCGCAGGTTGCCTACCCCTGTGCTAGAGCATCCAGCTCTGGTTTAGTGCTGACCCAGGCATATCCAAGCCCCACAGATGCGCTGTCCGTTCAGCTGCTCAGGCTTGCTCTACAGTACTAAGGTAGAAGTTAGAATGACGTAATCTGCCTTGCACTGACCTGGTTGTGCGTAAGTCTACACTTAAATTTGTCCCCCACTGATGTAAATGCCATACTAAGGGGTTGCAGTAATACCAGCTCCCTGAGTGGCTTCGAGCCACGGTCAATGTCCTGGGGTTGATGCAGCATGAGTGTAGACACTGCTTATTTATGTTGACCGTAACAGTCCTCCAGCATCTGTCCCACAATGCCTTACACTGATGGAGTGATGGCACACAGTGTGTCCGTAATGCAATGTCGCCTGAGTCTGCCGGGGCTTTCTGAATCTGCGCAGGGGACACAGGCCCATGGCACGTTACCCTTTCAACAGCTCCCTTGCTGGTCTTGGCTTTGCAGATCGGGGATCGGAATGGGGAGCTGACGGCTCGAATGAGCGTGGCCCAGCTGAAGTCAGCCCTTGGCGATGAGGATGGGGATGCAACCCATCATTCCGCTGGCTATGAAGCTCAAGGTAAGTCTCAGGAACTGTGTCTCTTTGGGTGCATCGGCACTGCAGCTGGGAGCGTGCCTCCCAGCCCCAGCAACACACTCACACTAGCGCCACTTGAGCTAGCAGGCTAAAAGTAGCAGTGTGGACATGGCAGCACTGGCTGGCTGCCCAAGCCCACACGACCCCTTGGGTCCAAGTTCAGGCAGGAAGTCCGAGTCACTGCTGGTGCCATAACGTTCACAGTGCTTTTAGCGCGCTAGATGGAGTGGAGCTGGGGCAAGTCTGTCTACCCAGGCGAGGAGGCTCGCTCTCCGCTACATTGTACCTATATCCCCTTACTTCCCCACAGTCCCCTATCCTTGAAATAAGGCAGGTTGGCGTTCCTGACCTCTTGCTCTGTTCATGTGTCTTTGGAACTGCTAGTTTTCTTGCATGTAGATTTCTTGCAGAATTGTTTTCTGCTGTGCCACATGGGCGGGAAGTAGTGCCAGTGGTGTGAGTGAGTGCAGAGTCCGGATTTGGTGCCATGCTCTGCACAGGTGTGTACATGAGCCAAGGTGCAGGGTGGTGCAGAACTGGGCTCCAGGGAGCAGAGAGATGCAGATTAACAGCATTGCTATGAAATCTTCTCGTGACGGGCAGCAAACCCACTACTTCCTCTCCTGCAACCCTCTGCTGAGCTCCAGATGCCTCTCTGACTGCTCTGGGTGACAACGCACGTCTCCAAAGGGTGGTAACTGCTTGTTTGGCTGTCTGACCACTCATGGGCGCCCCAGAAAGGACCCTCCAGCAAGCCCTTGCATTGATCTGCAGTGAGTGACATGCCTTAGCATCCCAGGGCCTGACTCATCCCTGAAAGCTCATTTCCCTGGTTCCCAAGAGAAAAGACGAGATGTTCCATGACTTTGTTGCAGTGGACAAAAGAGCTTTGACTCCCCCACCTCCCCAACACACACACACTGTGCCCTGGACCAGCAGAGCCCTGCAAATCCCTTGCCAATTTAGGGGTGGGGCGGATCGAGGGAGGAGAGTGATGTGGAGAAAGGCAATTCCATTTCACGGAGGATTTTGATGTTTCAACTTTGCTTTCGTTCCAGTTAGGAATATAACCAAAAAAAAATTAAAATTCTCTGTCAAAGGGAAAGCCCTGGGGCCTGCAGTCATGGGCCCTGGAAATGACTCCGGGGCACTCTGCCTGGCTGGTTGGCCTTTGGCCACAGGAGCTGGAAGTCCCTGCCCCTGAGACTGCAGACTCTGGAATCCTGGTTTCCCTGTAGCCTGGCAGGTGGGTTGCCAAAGAGTTAGACAGAGGAACTGGCAGGACACCAGGCAGGTTTTGAAAGCTGCCCAGGGTGTGGCAGGCTGGGTCTGTCGCAGTCCTGCCTGGCTTTCCTGAGACTTCATCAAAATCAAACAGTCTCCGTGGAAGGTTTTGGTTTCGACGAATAGGGAAATTTGGATGAAAACCCATTTGGTCCGACCTGTTCTAACCAGCTATCTTCACCACTGCTCTGGGGTTTCCATTCTTTGGAAATGGGGCAGCCACCACTTAGCATGGTGACAATGAGCTGGCTGACCCCACATAGCCTGTGTTCGTAGCCAGATTCCATATCTCATCCCAGTCTCACCATTCCCAGGCCCCTGTGGGTGAGGGGGAAAACACGGCATGTCACCAAATGGTGCCCTGCAGTTCTTGGCTGGAAGGATGTGCTTGCAACGTGCGTGTTCTTGGAGAGCACAATGAAAACAGGCCCTCAGCATGCCGAAAATCAGTGTCAAAGTACCCCCAGAATAATTCATGTCTAGCGATGCTGAATACTCATAGACTCATAAACTTAAGGTCAGAAGGAACCATTATGATCATCTAGTCTGACCTCCTGCACAATGCAGGCCACAGAATCTCACCCACCTACTCCTAAAACAAACACATAACCTATGTCTGAGTTACTGAAGTCCTCAAATCGTGGTTTAAAGACCTCAAGGTGCAGAGAATCCTCCAGCAAGTGACCCATGCCCCATGCTGCAGAGGAAGGCGAAAAACCTCCAGGGCCTCTGCCAATCTAACCTGAAGGAAAATTCCTTCCAAAACCCAAATATGGAGATCAGCTAAACCCTGAGCATGTGGGCAAGACTCACCAGCCAGCACCCAGGAAAGAATTCTCTGTAGTAACTCAGATCCCACCCCATCTAACATTCCATCAAAGACCATTGGGCATATTTACCTGCTAAAATAATCAAAGATCAAATAATTGCAAAAATTAGGCTATCCCATCATACCATCCCCCTCATGGCCTCTCTTACACCAATATCTTTCATGCATCAGACAGACCTCGTTTCTCCCCATAGATGCAGTAGCGTCTGGGGGGCTGTTAGTTAGTTAAATTTGACCTTATTAAGGCTGTCACCTTTTCTCTCACGTTGGTTATTTTGTTATCGGCAGCAGATTGAAAGAGGATCTCACAGCAGTCTGAATGTGTTTCTGAAATGAAATTAGCCATCCATGTTTGCGTTGCTTGTTGATTTTGAAGGTGTAGTCTGGAGCTGAAATACCAAAGGCCTTTCCAGAGGATTCATTCCACTTGAGCTGTAAATGCTTTCGGCCAGGCTCAGGCCCTGTGCTGCAGCGGGAGCTGAGCTGAGCTCTCTCAAAGCTAGTTTGGAATGCTGCAGCCGTACCAACCATGCGATCGGCCTCATTTTGCAAGGCTGTCCTTCCATGTCTCTGTTCGTCAATTAGCTCGTGTCCTCCGTTGTTTGTGACACCTCAGTAGAAACCTCCTCCCTTTGGCAGATGTTTTTGTTTTGAATGGCAGCAGGAATTAACCTAGAAGTTGGATTTGCTTCCTTGTTTTTTAGTTCTACGACAGCTGAGTGTGGCTGAAAAGTGCCTGTGTGCCCATCTGAGACACAATATTTATCCACACGGCAGACCCAGCAGGGCAAGATGCCCCCACGTGGCGTGGCCAAGTAGCCTCAGCCCTGTCCTAATCTGTCTTCTAGTGCGATGGAGCTGCGGGGGACTGGGTGTGTTTGATAATCCCAGCTGGTGGGCAGGCAGCCAGCTGAGGGGGCTCCCACTGTATAACAGGGCTTGTCTACGTGGGGAAACTGACAGGCAGAACTACACAGTGGTTGTTGGTTATTTGCAATCCCGATAAAGGCTGCTTTCAGTCATTGGCGATGCCAGCCCAGGAGCTGATCCCGTCCCACTCACTTTAACATTAATAGGATTTAGATACTGGCAGCTGCCCTGCTGTTGATTGATAACCATTTGACAACCCAGTAGCCCCTGCTCCCTGTGGCAAGCCCTGGCCACAGGCAGGTTTGCAGGGCTGCAGCCAGGGAAGGAAGTGCTGTGATGTGCTGAGCCTGGTCCCTGGTGCCAGGGCAGAGTGCAGCCGGGAGATGGCAAGGAAAGGAACCAGAATCCCCAGGACTCCCCTCCCCACTGCCACCTTCCCTCCAACCTGCAGCTCCGGATGCCAGCCGGGGCTCCCCGGTTACCTCCTGTGCAGGTGGCGGGTCCCCTTGGGACCGCCCCATGCTGTCATCTCAGGAACGGCCCTTCAGCTTACTGGAAACTTTTGGATAATAGCAGCATCTTTCTGGCAACCGAGGTTGCTAATACGCTGTACTAGTCTAATTATACTGCTGTGGCTCTGGCGGTGCAGCTCCCTGGCCGACGCACTGACCTGGAATAAAAGCGACCTTTTTTTTCCATGTTGCGTTGGAAGCGGTTTAAGCTATGTGGGGGAAAATGTCACTTTATTCCAATATTGCGTCCACATGGAGAGATGTGTAATTAGAGCTCTGGAGTTCAGCTGATCTGTTTCCCCATGTAGACAGGAAGATTGGAGCTGGGGCCTCAGTACTTGGTGCTGTTCACTCCTCCTCCCTCCAGACCTGCCTCCCTGATATGATTCCCCCACATGCTGGTTCCCAAGTTGAATGCAGGACTGGAGCTGAGCTGAGCATGGAGGAAGATGGGGCTTCTCACTAGGGAGAGACACATGGGGTGGCGTGTTCCCACTCCCTGGCACCATGCCCCTAGCTCCCCAGTCCTCAAGACCTCAAACGCCAGGAGATCAGCCAGTGCTGGGAGGGTTAAGCCTTTTGCAGGGCTAAAGAGAGACAAGGGAGGGAAGGTTGATGATAATTGAAACTAATTATTATGCAAAGGAGTGAATTGGGGAGGGGCAGCAAATCTTAGGCCCATCAACCTTGCCATTGTTCACTCCAAGCCCAAGACTAGTGCTGGGCTGGGTTCGCATCCAAAGCCAGATTTCATTTCCCCCTTTGACCTGAGCACATTTATGAGTGACTGAAAGCGATGCCGGTCTACGTGCCTAATTATCACAGAGCGAGAGAGTGGCTGCGTTAATCAGCCGGCACTGTTTGTTTGAGGCTTTGATAGGTTATAATGACCTCATTCATCAGCGGTGCCAGTGATCGGGTTTCCAAGGTCAGGTTTGTTCCAAAGAGAAGGACAAAATGTTCTAAAAAAAATGAATAAATTAGTAAAAAAAAAAGCGACCGACGGAAGGGAGCGCAGGAGTGAGAGGGAGTGAACGGTGGGCCTGTGGCAAACATCGGAGCTTTCCTTAACGAACTATGGCCTGCCAGGGAGAGACTTCACCGCAGCTTCTCAGGCACATCTGAGAGGAGAGGTAAATACTGTCCCTTCTTTCAGTGATGGGGCAATTTCTGAAGCATGGCTTCTTGGCATCTTTTACCAGAAGCTGAGTGCAGTGTGATTGGGGGGTGGGGCTCATGGATTTTCCAGCATGTTGGAGATTATCTGGCTACAGTTTACTGATACAGACCAATTTCTACTGTGGGAGAAAAAAGCCAGAATTTTTTCACCCGAGTTGGAAAATTTGGTATTGGTCCAATGTCTCAGTGCTCTTCTCCTCCCGCTCACAGGACAGCATTGATCAGTCAGCCGAATCTTTATTTTCCTGCTCACTACAGCTTTCCTGATTGGATAAACCATTCTTCTTCACCTCCTGTTAAAGTAGAAATTGTAGCTTCTCTAGATGTTGTGTTAAAAAGCTGCCACGTTCTACCCCAGATGTAGCTGCATTTCAGCAGTGGATGAAATGATCACCTAACCTAGGCCTGAGTTAGGACTTTCAGTGAAGCCCCAACCCACCCTTGGGTTTTGTCCTTTGCTACAGAGGTTTTTCACAGCTGTATTCCTCTGTGGAACAGATGCATATTTGTCTTTGTACCCATGGAAACAACTATAGGACATGGACTGTTACTAAAACATGTATTTGCACTGTGTAAGAATGAGCTTTCACTTCAAGAGAGACAAGGAAATGCTCAGATTTGTTAGGGTAAATGTTAATGATGCCACAGCATGAGTGCCTTTGCAGTGACCTTGTGTATGATTACAGTGTGTGTGTGTGTATGTATGTCACAATAGTTGTGTGTGTATAATAAGAGAAGAAAGATGCCCTTGTAGTTCAGGCACAGGAATTAGAGTACAGACGCCTGGGTTCTGTCCCTGGCTCTTAGGGTGGATCTACTCTGCAACTAGACACCGTGGCTAGCCCGTGCGTGCCAGCAGACTCGGGCTAAAGCGCTGTTTAGTAGTGGTGTAGATGTTCAGGTTTGGGCTGCACCTGGGACCCTCCTACTTTGCATGGTCCTACAAGGCAGGTTCCAGCCCAAGCCTGAACAGCTACACTGTAATTATGCAGCCCCTTAGCCCGAGCCTCATGAGCCCAATCAGCAGGCCCGGGCCACCCAGTGGTTTTTAATTTCAGTGTATCCATAGCCTTAGATTAACTCCCTCCCCACATGAATTTGCTGAAGTCACTGATGCACAGGGGAGGTTAATCCTGCTCCTCTGCTTCGCAGGGGAGCAGTGAGGCTCAGTTAATGGTTACAAGGCACATTACTGGGTGCCTCTGATGGTCCCAATGTGTAATAAAAGCATGGTTACCGTTAATAGCAGCAATTCACAGCACGGGGAACGGATAGAGGAAAATGAGTGTCTGTGCCACGAAGCAGGCGAGCTGTAGAACTGCCGTTGGGACAAGTCCCACTTTATGGGGCAGTAAATCTTGTGGTGAGAAGCTCTTTGAAAACCCCAAGCCTTTCCATTTCAGAGCATGGGGAAGGTAATTTGGTGGCTCTTTATTCATGTGGATGCTAAAATCAGCAGATAGTGGAGGGGGAGCATTGTTAGAAATATTCTACCTGTTTGAAGTCAATTGAATTGCTTTTTAGATTCCTCTAGCGGTTTCTCACTTGTGGTCTCCATGAATCTGGGCCTGGAACTGAAACATAGCCAGTTGTATTGGCAAACTGCAGACGTTTACTGCTGGTTATTTTCGCGTCTCATTAATGGGCATCGCATTGCGTTTGGAAAAGGCTCATATCTGATCCGTCTCTTCTGCTGTTTTGGCTCCTCTTGCTGGGTTCCTTGTGATCTAATTAATATTCCTTGAACAACTGGCTGTTTGGAGACAAAGCAGGAGGCCAGAGGAGCAGGATGGCGACTGTAAAAGTCTTGTGAAATCAGCAACCTTGTCATACAACCCAGACATGCCAAGCGTAAAGCAGCAAACAAAAGCAAGCCAGAGGAACAAAGAGCAAATAAATAGGCTGTAGTCGTTCCTCTGAGCAGGGGTATGTGGGTCTGAATACAGCAGAACTGGAAAACAAGAAGGTTTTGCGCTGCGTCTGCTCAGGAGAGGTTGGCACTTCTATTTTAATTTAGGGAACTGAGGTTTCATAGACTTTAAGATCAGAGGAGACCATTAGATCATCTGGTCTGGCCTCTGGCATAACAAGGTCTCAAGAATTTCACCCAGTTATTGCTGGGTTGAGGAACCAGTTTGGAGAATTGTAACTGACCAGGCCCTTTGCCCGAAACTCCCCCACTGAACTGCTAGGGGTTGAGCATGTGCAGGGAGCTTCATCTTCTGTTTTCACTGATGCCTTTAGAATGCCTTTGAGTCTCTTCCCAGCGTCTGGGCCTAGACCACAATTTCACCCCCCAGAAAGGGAGAGTCTTCCTCACAAAATCAGTGAGTGTCGGGGAAAGGAAAAGGCCCTGAATCTCCCTAGAGAACCTGTTCTCATGAGATTGCTGACACAAGGGCTTGGACTTGTCCCCTCTGAACTTGCTAGAGCCCATTACACCTATAGGCTTCAAAGCCTTGTACAAAGGAGGAGTCTCCTCATCCTCAGTGAACAGCTGGGGAAGCTGAGGCACGGAGCAGTGACGTGACTTGCCTGATGTCACAGAGTGAGGCAGGGGCAGAGACAGGAATAGGAACCAGGTCCACTGTACCGTGCTGCCTCTGCTTTAAGCAGTATGAGGTTTGCATTTGATTTCAGGGGTTGCACGATGGAGGCTTCTGTGCCATCGACACTTGTTGGGGCTCATCCCAGACGAACCTTCTGAGATTGGCCCATCACCAGTGTCGAGATAGCTCTGCACAGGACTTTATCCTTCCTGCCCTTCTCCCACCTACTCTGCTTCTTGGGCCAAGAGGTTGAGCCATCTCTCCATATCTGGCAGCTTTGCGTTGCACTTTGCATCCCCGGGGACAGCAGTGACTCCTGTGAAGCTTGGGGTCCTGCAGGGAGCTGCCTTGCATTGCCTTTGGGTGCTTTGGTAGGGCTGGTGCTCTGGCTGGCTGGGACTGGCGGTGCCTACTGGCTCTGTGTAAGTGAGGCAGTTATTCAGTCTTCCCCCACGGCAGGTGTGGTATTTACCACCCAGCCAGCTAGGTCTGGGCTGGAACAGAATTTGTTCACTTGGAGAATGTCAGAAAGCAGTGAGCATTTAGAGCCCAATCAGCACCCAGCTGCGGTCCATGTGACATCCTCAGGGCCATACAGGTAGTATATATGTTGTGTGGATGCGGCCCACGTAGCACACAGAGACCGGCATATAGTACATGGGTTGAGAACCACTGGTTTAGAGACTGGCGTTGCAATGGCCGTGTGCAGACAGAGCAGTCATTCTGCGTTCTGATAGGAGCTCACAAGCAGTCTCCCCCCTAGAACCTGTTTTATTATGAATGAGAAGAGTGGCCAGGACATCCCCTCCCTCTCCAATCTCCCCTCCTCGTTTCCAGCAGGGGATAGGGCGCTGGATTGGGAGTAGAAAGGCTCCGGTTTATGTCTGGTTCTGCTCCTGATTTGCTGTGTTACTTTGAGCAAGTTACTTCCCGTCTTTTTGCCTCGGTTTCCCTGTCTGTAATGGGGAGATGCCTTACCCACCTTTGTAAAGTACTTTGATCTCTGTGCATGTAATGATACTGCATCTGGTTATTTTCTGCCTGGGGTTCAGATAGGATGTTTTGGTATCACATAGGAGAATTCAGTGCCTAGTGGACATGTTATCATAAGCATTCCCAAATCTGGACCTTAGCGTCCAGAAATCTGGGTGCCTGCATGAACCCCTCTAAGCTAAATTACCAGCTTAGATCTGATCTTGCTGCCACCAGCCAAGAATTTCCAGTGTCTTGGCTCACTCTGGTCTCCCCAAAACTTTCCCTGGGGGACCCC